>NW_027458650.1:110000-117500 GCF_050624435.1 Tenrec ecaudatus
AAGACCTCAAGAGATTCTGCAAGGGTGTGTGTGTGTGTGAGTGTGTGTAAAAAGGACACATGAAGTCAGAAACACTCCATAGTTTCTGCAAAGGTGTGTGTGTGTGTGTGTAAAAAGATCCTGAAGTCAGAAGCCATCTAGAGATTCTGCATGATGTGTGTGTGTGTGTGTTTGTAAAAAGGAGACCAAGTATGAAGCTCTCAAGAGATTCTGCAAGGTTTTATGTGTGTGAGTGTGTGCGTGTGTAATAAGGTCACAAATTCAGAAGCCCTCTAGAAATTCTGCAAGGGTGTGTGTGTGTGTGTGTGTGTTTGTAAAAAGGACACGAAGTCAGAAGACGACTATTGATTCTGCAAAAGTGTGTGTGTGTGTGTGTGTGTGTGTAAAAAGGACATGAAATCAGAAGCCCTCCAGAGGTTCTGTAAGGGTGTGTGTGTGTGTGTGTGTGTGTGTAAAAAGGACATGAAGTCAGAAGACCTCTATTGATTCTGCAATGGTGTGTTTGTGTGTGTGTGTGTGTAAAAAGGACATAAAGTCAGAATCATTGTAGAGTTCTGGAAGGGTGTATGTGTGTGTGTGTGTGTGTATAAAGGACACCAAGTCAGAAGCACTCTAGAGATCCTGCAAGAGTATGTCTTTGTGTGTGTGTGTGTGTGTGTGTGTGTGTGTGTGTGTGTAAAAAGGACATGTTGTTAGAAGTCCTCCACAGATTCTGCACAGGTGTGTGCATGTGTCTGTGTGCGTTTGTGTAAAAAGGATACCATATCAGAAACCGACTATTAATTCTGCAAAAGTGTGTGTGTGTGTAAAAAGGACATGGAGTCTGAAGCCATCCAGAGGTTCTGTAAGTGTGTGTGTGTGTGTGTGTGTGTGTAAACAGACACAAATTCAGAAACCCTCTAGATATTCTTCAAGTGTTTGTGTGTGTGTGTGTGTGTAAAAAGGACAGCAAGTCAGCCACCATCCAGAGATTCTACCAGGGTGTATGTGTGTTTGGTGTGTGTGTGTTTGTGTAAAAAGACACGAAGTCAGAAGCCCACTAGAGATTCTTCAAGGGTGTGTGTATGTGTGTATGTTTGTGTAAAAAGGACACAAAGTCAGAAGCCCTCCAGAGATTCTGCAAGGTTGTATGTGTGTGTGTGTGTTTGTGTGTGAGGGTAAAAATTACACGAAGTCAGAAGCCCAATATTGATTATGCAAAGGTCTGTGTGTGTGTGTGTGTTTGTTGTGTTTGAAATAAGTAAACCATATTAGAAGCCCTCCAGAGATTCTGCCAGAGTGTGTGTGTGTGTATGTGTGAAAACAACACGAAGTCAGAAAATGTCTGGAGATTCTACAAGGGTGTTTGTGTGTGTGTGTGTGTGTGTCAAAAGTACAGGAAGTCAGAAGCCCTCTAGAGATTCTGCAAGGGTGAGTATGTTGTGTTAAAAGGACATGAAATCAGAAGCCCTCTAGGTTTTCTGGAAAGGTATGAGTGTGAGAGTGAGGGAGTGTGTGTGTGTGTGTGTGTGTGTGTGTGTGTAATAAGGACATGAAATCAGAAGTCCTCCAGAGTGAGAGTGAGGGAGTGTGTGTGCAATAAGGACATGAAATCAGAAGTCCTCCAGAGATTCTACAAGTGTATGTGTGTGTGTGTGTGTGTTTAAAAAGGACACGAAGTCAGAAGGACTGCAGAGATTTGGCAAGAAAATGAGTTTGTGTGTGTGTGTGTGTGTGTAAAAAGGACATGAAGTCAGAATCCTTGTAGAGTTCTGGAAGGGTGTATGTGTGTGTGTGTGTGTGTATAAAGGACACCAAGTCAGAAGCACTCTAGAGATCCTGCAAGAGTATGTCTTTGTGTGTGTGTGTGTGTGTGTAAAAAGGACATGTTGTTAGAAGTCCTCCACAGATTCTGCACAGGTGTGTGTATGTGTCTGTGTGCGTGTGTGTAAAAAAGACACCAAGTCATAAGCCGACTATTGATTCTGCAAAAGTGTATGTGTGTGTGTGTGTGTGTGTGTGTGTGTGTGTAAAAAGGACATGGAGTCTGAAGCCGTCCAGAGGTTCTGTAAGTGTGTGTGTGTGTGTGTGTGTGTGAGTAAACAGACACAAATTCAAAAACCCTCTAGATATTCTTCAAGTGTTTGTGTGTGTGTGTGTGTGTGTAAAAAGGACAGCAAGTCAGCCACCATCCAGAGATTCTACCAAAGTGTATGTGTGTGTGGTGTGTGTGTGTGTTTGTGTAAAAAGACACGAAGTCAGAAGCCCTCTAGAGATTCTTCAAGGGTGTGTGTATGTGTGTATGTTTGTGTAAAAAGGACACAAAATCAGAAGCCCTCCAGAGATTCTGCAAGGTTGTATGTGTGTGTGTGTGTGTGTGTAAAAAGTACACATGAAGTCAGAAACACTCCATAGTTTCTGCAAAGGTGTGTGTGTGTGTGTGTGTGTGTGTGTAAAGAAAAAAGTCAGAAACCCTCTAGAGATTCTGGAATGATGTGTTTGTGTGAGTGTGTGTGTGTGTGTGTATAAAGGACAAGTTTTCAAAAGAACTCTAGAGATTGTGCAAGGTTGTGTGTCTGCGTGTGTGTATAAAAAGGACATGAAGACAGAAGCCCTGCAGGCATTATGCAAGCGTGTGAGTGTGTGTGTTCGTGTGTAAAAGGATAGGAATTTAGAATCGCTGTAGAGTTCCTGCAAGGATGTGTGTGTGTGTGTGTGTGTGTAAAAAGGACACGAAGTCTGAATCCCTCTAGAGATTCTGCAAGGGATGTGTGTGTGTGTGTGTGTGTTTATAAACGACATTTTAGAAGTCCTCCAAAGATTCTGCACAGGTGTGTGTATGTGTGTCTGTGTGCGTGTGTGTAAAAAGGACACCAAGTCAGAAGCCCTCTAGAGATCCTGCAAGGGTGTGTCTGTATGTGTTTTAAGTATGTTTGTAAAAAGAACACGAAGTAAGAAACCCTCAAGTGATTTTGCAAGGGAATAAGTTTGAGTGTATGTGTATAAATTACATGACGTGAGATGAATTCCTGCGATTCTGCAAGGATGCATGTGTGTGTGTGTGTGTGTGTGTGTGTGTGTGTGTAAAAAGGACATGAAGTCAGAATCCTTGTAGAGTTCTGGAAGGGTGTATGTGTGTGTGTGTGTATAAAGGACACCAAGTCAGAAGCAATCTAGAGATCCTGCAAGAGTATGTCTTTGTGTGTGTGTGTGTGTGTAAAAAGGACATGTTGTTAGAAGTCCTCCACAGATTCTGCACAGGTGTGTGTATGGGTCTGTGTGCGTGTGTGTAAAAAGGACACCAAGTCAGAAGCCGACTATTGATTCTGCAAAAGTGTATGTGTGTGTCTGTGTGCGTGTGTGAAAAAAGGACACTAAGTCAGAAGCCGACTATTGATTCTGCAAAAAGTGTGTGTGTGTGTGTGTGTGTGAGTGTGTAAAAAGGACATGGAGTCTGAAGCCGTCCAGAGGTTCTGTAAGGGTGTGGATGTGTGTGTGTGTGTGTGTGTATGTGAAACGGACACACATTCAGAAACCCTCTAGATATTCTGCAAGGGTGTGTGTGTGTGTGTGTGTGTGTGTTTAAAAAGGACACAAAGTAAGAATCCATCCAGGAATTCTGCAAGGATGTGTGTGTGTGTGTGTGTGTGTGTGTATGTGTTTAACAAGGACATGACGTCAGAAGCCCTCTAGAGATTCTGGAAGTGTGTGTGTGTGTGTGTGTGTGTGTGTGTGTGTGTGTAAAAAGGACAAGAAATCAAAAGGACTCTAGAGATTGTGCAAGGTTGTGTGTCTGTGTGTGTGTATAAAAGGACATGAAGACAGAAGCCCTGCAGGCATTATGCAAGCCTGTGAGTGTGTGTGTGCGTGTGTAAAAGGATAGGAATTTAGAATCGCTGTAGAGTTCCTGCAAGGATGTGTGTGTGTGTGTGTGTGTGTGTGTAAAAAGGACACGAAGTCTGAATCCCTCTAGAGATTCTGCAATGGATATGTGTGTGTTTATAAACGACATTTTAGAAGTCCTCCAAAGATTCTGCACAGGTGTGTGTATGTGTGTCTGTGTGCGTGTGTGTAAAAAGGACACCAAGTCAGAAGCCCTCTAGAGATCCTGCAAGGGTGTGTCTGTGTGTGTTTTAAGTATGTTTGTAAAAAGAACACGAAGTAAGAAACCCTCAAGTGATTTTGCAAGGGAATGAGTTTGAGTGTGTATGTGTATGTGTATAAACTCCATGACGTGAGATGAATTCCTGCGATTCTGCAAGGATGCATGTATGTGTGTGTGTGTGTGTGTGTGTGTGTGTGTGTAAAAAGAACACGAAGTCAGAAGCATTCCAGAGACTCTGCAAGGGTGCGTGCATGTCTGTGTGTGTGTGTGTGTGTGTGCGTAAAAAGAACACGAAGTCCGAAGCCCTCTAGAATTTCTGCAAGGGTGTGTGTATCTGTGTGTGTGTGTGTGTGTGTGTGTGTTTAAAAAGGACACAAAGTAAGAAGCCATCCAGGAATTCTGCAAGGATGTGTGTGTGTGTGTGTGTGTGTGTAAAAAGGACAGGAAGTCAGAAGCCCTCTAGGAATTTTCCAAAGGTATGAGTATCAGTGTGAGGGAGGGTGTGTGTGTGAGTGTGTGTGTGTAAAAAGGACACGAAGTCAGAAGCCCTCCAGAGATTATGCAAGTGTGTGTGTGTGTGTGTGTTTGTGTGTGTTAAACAAGGACATGACGTCAGAAGGCCTCAAGAGATTCTGCAAGGGTGTGTGTGTGAGTGTGTGTAAAAAGGACACATGAAGTCAGAAACACTCCATAGTTTCTGCAAAGGTGTGTGTGTGTGTGTGTGTGTGTGTGTGTAAAAAGATCCTGAAGTCAGAAGCCATCTAGAGATTCTGCCATGATGTGTGTGTGTTTTTGTAAAAAGGAGACCAAGTATGAAGCTCTCAAGAGATTCTGCAAGGTTTTATGTGTGTGAGTGTGTGCGTGTGTAATAAGGTCACAAAGTCAGAAGCCCTCTAGAAATTCTGCAAGGTCGTTTGTGTGGGGGGGTGTTTGTAAAAAGGACATGAAATCAGAAGCCCTCCAGAGGTTCTGTAAGGGTGTGTGTGTGTGTCTGTTTAAAAAGGACATGAAGTCAGAAGCCCTCTATTGATTCTGCAATGGTGTGTTTGTGTGTGAGTGTGTGTGTGTAAAAAGGACATGAAGTCAGAATCCTTGTAGAGTTCTGGAAGGGTGTATGTGCGTGTGTGTGTATAAAGGACACCAAGTCAGAAGCACTCTAGAGATCCTGGAAGAGTATGTCTTTGTGTGTGTGTGTGTGTGTGCAAAAAGGACATGTTGTTAGAAGTCCTCCACAGATTCTGCACAGGTGTGTGTATGTGTCTGTGTGCGTGTGTGTAAAAAAGACACCAAGTCATAAGCCGACTATTGATTCTGCAAAAGTGTATGTGTGTGTGTGTGTGTGTGTGTGTGTGTGTGTGTGTAAAAAGGACATGGAGTCTGAAGCCGTCCAGAGGTTCTGTAAGTGTGTGTGTGTGTGTGTGTGTGTGAGTAAACAGACACAAATTCAAAAACCCTCTAGATATTCTTCAAGTGTTTGTGTGTGTGTGTGTGTGTGTGTGTAAAAAGGACAGCAAGTCAGCCACCATCCAGAGATTCTACCAAAGTGTATGTGTGTGTGGTGTGTGTGTGTGTTTGTGTAAAAAGACACGAAGTCAGAAGCCCTCTAGAGATTCTTCAAGGGTGTGTGTATGTGTGTATGTTTGTGTAAAAAGGACACAAAATCAGAAGCCCTCCAGAGATTCTGCAAGGTTGTATGTGTGTGTGTGTGTGTGTGTGTAAAAAGTACACATGAAGTCAGAAACACTCCATAGTTTCTGCAAAGGTGTGTGTCTGTGTGTGTGTGTGTGTGTGTGTGTGTGTAAAGAATAAAGTCAGAAACCCTCTAGAGATTCTGGAATGATGTGTTTGTGTGAGTGTGTGTGTGTGTGTATAAAGGACAAGAAATCAAAAGAACTCTAGAGATTGTGCAAGGTTGTGTGTCTGTGTGTGTGTATAAAAAGGACATGAAGACAGAAGCCCTGCAGGCATTATGCAAGCGTGTGAGTGTGTGTGTTCGTGTGTAAAAGGATAGGAATTTAGAATCGCTGTAGAGTTCCTGCAAGGATGTGTGTGTGTGTGTGTGTGTGTAAAAAGGACACGAAGTCTGAATCCCTCTAGAGATTCTGCAAGGGATGTGTGTGTGTGTGTGTGTTTATAAACGACATTTTAGAAGTCCTCCAAAGATTCTGCACAGGTGTGTGTATGTGTGTCTGTGTGCGTGTGTGTAAAAAGGACACCAAGTCAGAAGCCCTCTAGAGATCCTGCAAGGGTGTGTCTGTGTGTGTTTTAAGTATGTTTGTAAAAAGAACACGAAGTAAGAAACCCTCAAGTGATTTTGCAAGGGAATAAGTTTGAGTGTATGTGTATAAATTACATGACGTGAGATGAATTCCTGCGATTCTGCAAGGATGCATGTGTGTGTGTGTGTGTGTGTGTGTGTGTGTGTGTGTGTGTAAAAAGGACATGAAGTCAGAATCCTTGTAGAGTTCTGGAAGGGTGTATGTGTGTGTGTGTGTATAAAGGACACCAAGTCAGAAGCAATCTAGAGATCCTGCAAGAGTATGTCTTTGTGTGTGTGTGTGTGTGTAAAAAGGACATGTTGTTAGAAGTCCTCCACAGATTCTGCACAGGTGTGTGTATGGGTCTGTGTGCGTGTGTGTAAAAAGGACACCAAGTCAGAAGCCGACTATTGATTCTGCAAAAGTGTATGTGTGTGTCTGTGTGCGTGTGTGAAAAAAGGACACTAAGTCAGAAGCCGACTATTGATTCTGCAAAAAGTGTGTGTGTGTGTGTGTGTGAGTGTGTAAAAAGGACATGGAGTCTGAAGCCGTCCAGAGGTTCTGTAAGGGTGTGGATGTGTGTGTGTGTGTGTGTGTGTATGTGAAACGGACACACATTCAGAAACCCTCTAGATATTCTGCAAGGGTGTGTGTGTGTGTGTGTGTGTGTGTTTAAAAAGGACACAAAGTAAGAATCCATCCAGGAATTCTGCAAGGATGTGTGTGTGTGTGTGTGTGTGTGTGTATGTGTTTAACAAGGACATGACGTCAGAAGCCCTCTAGAGATTCTGGAAGTGTGTGTGTGTGTGTGTGTGTGTGTGTGTGTGTGTGTAAAAAGGACAAGAAATCAAAAGGACTCTAGAGATTGTGCAAGGTTGTGTGTCTGTGTGTGTGTATAAAAGGACATGAAGACAGAAGCCCTGCAGGCATTATGCAAGCGTGTGAGTGTGTGTGTGCGTGTGTAAAAGGATAGGAATTTAGAATCGCTGTAGAGTTCCTGCAAGGATGTGTGTGTGTGTGTGTGTGTGTGTGTGTAAAAAGGACACGAAGTCTGAATCCCTCTAGAGATTCTGCAAGGGATGTGTGTGTGTGTGTGTGTGTTTATAAACGACATTTTAGAAGTCCTCCAAAGATTCTGCACAGGTGTGTGTATGTGTG
>NW_027458650.1:125000-127500 GCF_050624435.1 Tenrec ecaudatus
AGCCCTCCAGAGATTCTGCAAGGTTGTATGTGTGTGTGTGTGTGAGGGTAAAAATTACACGAAGTCAGAAGCCCAATATTGATTATGCAAAGGTCTGTGTGTGTGTGTTTGTTGTGTTTAAAATAAGTAAACCATATTAGAAGCCCTCCAGAGATTCTGCCAGAGTGTGTGTGTGTGTATGTGTGAAAACAACACGAAGTCAGAAAATGTCTGGAGATTCTGCAAGGGTGTTTGTGTGTGTGTGTGTAAAAAGTACAGGAAGTCAGAAGCCCTCTAGAGATTCTGCAAGGGTGAGTGTGTTGTGTTAAAAGGACACAAAATCAGAAGCCCTCTAGGTTTTCTGGAAAGGTATGAGTGTGAGAGTGAGGGAGTGTGTGTGTGTGTGTGTGTGTGTAATAAGGACATGAAATCAGAAGTCCTCCAGAGATTCTACAAGTGTATGTGTGTGTGTGTGTGTGTGTGTGTGTTTAAAAAGGACACGAAGTCAGAAGGACTGCAGAGATTTGGCAAGAAAATGAGTTTGGAGTGTGTGTGTGTGTGTGTGTGTGTTTAAAAATGACACAAAGTAAGAATCCATCCAGGAATTCTGCAAGGATGTGTGTGTGTGTGTGGGTGTGTGTGTGTGTGTGTGTGTAAAAAGGTAAGGAAGTCAGAAGCCCTCAAGGAATTTTCCAAAGGTATGAGTATCAGTGTGAGGGAGGGTGTGTGTGAGTGTGTGTGTGTGTAAAAAGGACACGAAGTCAGACCCCCACAGATTATGCAAGTGCGTGTGTGTATGTGTGTGTAACAAGGACATGACGTCAGAAGCCCTCAAGAGATTCTGCAAGGGTGTGTGTGTGTGAGAGTGTGTGTAAAAAGGACACATGAAGTCAGAAACACTCCATAGTTTCTGCAAAGGTGTGTGTGTAAAAAGATCCTGAAGTCAGAAGCCATCTAGAGATTCTGCCATGATGTGTGTGTGTGTGTATTTGTAAAAAGGAGACCAAGTATGAAGCTCTCAAGAGATTCTGCAAGGTTTTATGTGTGTGAGTGTGTGCGTGTGTAATAAGGTCACAAATTCAGAAGCCCTCTAGAAATTCTGCAAGGACGTTGTGGGTATTTGTAAAAAGGACACGAAGTCAGAAGCCGACTATTGATTCTGCAAAAGTGTGTGTTTGTGTGTGTGTGTGTGTGTGTGTGTGTGTAAAAAGGACATGAAATCAGAAGCCCTCCAGAGGTTCTGTATGGGTGTGTGTGTGTGTGTGTGTGTGTGTGTAAAAAGGACATGAAGTCAGAACCCTTGTAGAGTTCTGGAAGGGTGTATGTGTGTGTGTGTGTATAAAGGACACCAAGTCAGAAGCACTCTAGAGATCCTGCAAGAGTATGTCTTGTGTGTGTGTGTGTGTGTGTGTGTGTGTGTAAAAAGGACATGTTGTTAGAAGTCCTCCACAAATTCTGCAAAGGTGTGTGTATGTGTTTGTGTGCGTGTGTGTAAAAAGGATACCAAGTCAGAAGCCGACTATTGATTCTGCAAAAGTGTGTGTGTGTGTGTGTGTGTGTGTGTGTGTGTGAGTAAAAAGGACATGGAGTCTGAAGCCGTCCAGAGGTTCTGTAAGTGTGTGTGTGTGTAAACAGACATAAATTCAGAAACCCTCTAGATATTCTTCAAGTGTTTGTGTGTGTGTGTGTGTGTGTGTGTGTGTAAAAAGGACAGCAAGTCTGCCACCATCCAGAGATTCTACCAGGGTCTATGTGTGTTTGGTGTGTGTGTGTGTTTGTGTAAAAATACACGAAGTCAGAAGCCCTCTAGAGATTCTTCAAGGGTGTGTGTATGTGTGTATGTTTGTGTAAAAAGGACACAAAGTCAGAAGCCCTCCAGAGATTCTGCAAGGTTGTATGTGTGTGTGTGTGTTTGTGTGTGAGGGTAAAAATTACACGAAGTCAGAAGCCCAATATTGATTATGCAAAGGTCTGTGTGTGTGTGTTTGTTGTGTTTGAAATAAGTAAACCATATTAGAAGCCCTCCAGAGATTCTGCCAGAGTGTGTGTGTGTGTGTGTATGTGTGAAAACAACACGAAGTCAGAAAATGTCTGGAGATTCTGCAAGGGTGTCTGTGTGTGTCAAAAGTACAGGAAGTCAGAAGCCCTCTAGAGATTCTGCAAGGGTGAGTGTGTTGTGTTAAAAGGACACGAAATCAGAAGCCCTCTAGGTTTTCTGGAAAGGTATGAGTGTGAGAGTGAGGGAGTGTGTGTGTGTGTGTGTGTGTGTGTGTAATAAGGACATGAAATCAGAAGTCCTCCAGAGTGAGAGTGAGGGAGTGTGTGTGTGTGTGTGTGTGTAATAAGGACATGAAATCAGAAGTCCTCCAGAGATTCTACAAGTGTATGTGTGTGTGTGTGTGTGTGTTTAAAAAGGACACGAAGTCAGAAGGACTGCAGAGATTTTGCAAGAAAATGAGTTTGGAGAGTGTGTGTGTGTGTGTGTTTAAAAATGACACAAAGTAAGAATCCATCCAGGAAT
>NW_027458650.1:130000-142500 GCF_050624435.1 Tenrec ecaudatus
AAAAGGACACGAAGTCAGAAACCGACTATTGATTCTGCAAAAGTGTGTGTGTGTGTGTGTGTGTGTGTGTGTGTGTGTGAAAAAAGGACATGAAATCAGAAGCCCTCCAGAGGTTCTGTAAGGGTGTGTGTGTGTGTGTGTATAAAAAAGACATGAAGTCAGAAGCCCTCTATTGATTCTGCAATGGTGTGTTTGTGTGTGTGTGTGTGTGTGTGTGTGTGTGTGTGTAAAAAGGACATGAAATCAGAATCATTGTGGAGTTCTGGAAGGGTGTATGTGTGTGTGTGTGTGTATAAAGGACACCAAGTCAGAAGCACTCTAGAGATCCTGCAAGAGTATGTCTTTGTGTGTGTGTGTGTGTGTGTGTGTGTGTGTGTGTGTAAAAAGGACATGTTGTTAGAAGTCCTCCACAGATTCTGCACAGGTGTGTGTATGTGTCTGTGTGCGTGTGTGTAAAAAAGACACCAAGTCAGAAGCCGACTATTGATTCTGCAAGTGTATGTGTGTGTGTGTGTGTGTGTGTGTGTGTGTAAAAAGGACATGGAGTCTGAAGCTGTCCAGAGGTTCTGTAAGGGTGTGTGTGTGTGTGTGTGTGTGTGTAAACAGACACAAATTCAGAAACCCTCTAGATATTCTGCAAGGGTGTTTGTGTGTGTGTGTGTGTGTGTGTGTGTGTAAAAAGGACAGCAAGTCAGCCACCATCCAGAGATTCTACCAGGGTGTATGTGTGTTTGGTGTGTGTGTGTTTGTGTAAAAAGACACGAAGTCAGAAGCCCTCTAGAGATTCTTCAAGGGTGTGTGTATGTGTGTATGTTTGTGTAAAAAGGACACAAAGTCAGAAGCCCTCCAGAGATTCTGCAAGGTTGTATGTGTGTGTGTGTGTTTGTGTTTGAGGGTAAAAATTACACGAAGTCCGAAGCCCAATATTGATTATGCAAAGGTCTGTGTGTGTGTGTTTGTTGTGTTTGAAATAAGTAAACCATATTAGAAGCCCTCCAGTGATTCTGCCAGAGTGTGTGTGTGTGTATGTGTGAAAACAACACGAAGTCAGAAAATGTCTGGAGATTCTGCAAGGGTGTTTGTGTGTGTGTGTGTCAAAAGTACAGGAAGTCAGAAGCCCTCTAGAGATTCTGCAAGGGTGAGTGTGTTGTGTTAAAAGGACATGAAATCAGAAGCCCTCTAGGTTTTCTGGAAAGGTATCAGTGTGAGAGTGAGGGAGTGTGTGTGTGTGTGTGTGTGTGTGTGTAAAAAGGACATGAAATCAGAAGTCCTCCAGAGATTCTACAAGTGTGTGTGTGTGTGTGCGTGTTTAAAAAGGACACGAAGTCAGAAGGACTGCAGAGATTTGGCAAGAAAATGAATTTGTGTGTGTTTGTGTGTGTGTGTGTGTGTAAAAAGGACATGAAGTCAGAATCCTTGTAGAGTTCTGGAAGGGTGTATGTGTGTGTGTGTATAAAGGACACCAAGTCAGAAGCACTCTAGAGATCCTGCAAGAGTATATCTTTGTGTGTGTGTGTGTGTGTGTGTGTGTAAAAAGGACATGAAATCAGAAGTCCTCCAGAGATTCTACAAGTGTGTGTGTGGTGTGTGTGTGTTTAAAAAGGACACGAAGTCAGAAGGACTGCAGAGATTTGGCAAGAAAATGAATTTGTGTGTGTGTGTGTGTGTGTGTGTGTGTGTAAAAAGGACATGAAGTCAGAATCCTTGTAGAGTTCTGGAAGGGTGTATGTGTGTGTGTGTATAAAGGACACCAAGTCAGAAGCACTCTAGAGATCCTGCAAGAGTATATCTTTGTGTGTGTGTGTGTGTGTGTGTGTGTAAAAAGGACATGTTGTTAGAAGTCCTCCACAGATTCTGCACAGGTGTGTGTATGTGTGTCTGTCTGCGTGTGTGTAAAAAGGATACCAAGTCAGAAGCCGACTATTGATTCTGGAAAAGTGTGTGTGTGTGTGTGTGTGTGTGTGTGTGTGTGTGTGTGTGTAAAAAGGACATGGAATCTGAAGCCGTCCAGAGGTTCTGTAAGGGTGTGTGTGTGTGTGTACAACAGACACAAATTCAGAAACCCTCTAGATATTCTGCAAGGGTTTGTGTGTGTGTGTGTGTGTGTGCGTGTGTGTGTGTAAAAAGGACAGCAAGTCAGCCACCATCCAGAGATTTTACAAGGGTATATGTGTGTGTGGTGTGTGTGTGTTTGTGTAAAAAGACACGAAGTCAGAAGCCCTCTAGAGATTCTTCAAGGGTGTGTGTATGTGTGTATGTTTGTGTAAAAATGACACAAAGTCAGAAGCCCTCCAGAGATTCTGCAAGGTTGTATGTGTGTGTGTGTGTGTGTGTGTGTGTAAAAAGGACACATGAAATCAGAAACACTCCATAGTTTCTGCAAAGGTGTGTGTGTGTGTGTGTGTGTGTAAAAAGGACAAGAAATCAAAAGGACTCTAGAGATTGTGCAAGGTTGTGTGCCTGTGTGTGTGTATAAAAAGGACATGAAGACAGAAGCCCTGCAGGCATTATGCAAGCGTGTGAGTGTGTAAAAGGATAGGAATTTAGAATCGCTGTAGAGTTCCTGCAAGGATGTGTGTGTGTGTGTGTGTGTGTAAAAAGGACACGAAGTCTGAATCCCTCTAGAGATTCTGCAAGGGATGTGTGTGTGTGTGTTTATAAACGACATTTTAGAAGTCCTCCAAAGATTCTGCACAGGTGTGTGTATGTGTGTCTGTGTGCGTGTGTGTAAAAAGCACACCAAGTCAGAAGCCCTCTAGAGATCCTGCAAGGGTGTGTCTGTGTGTGTGTGTATGTTTGTAAAAAGAACACAAAGTAAGAAACCCTCAAGTGATTTTGCAAGGGAATGAGTTTGAGTGTGTATGTGTATGTGTATAAATTACATGACGTGAGATGAATTCCTGCGATTCTGCAAGGATGCATGTATGTGTGTGTGTGTGTGTGTGTGTGTAAAAAGAACACGAAGTCAGAAGCATTCCAGAGACTCTGCAAGGGTGCGTGCATGTCTGTGTGTGTGTGTGTGTGCGTGCGTAAAAAGAACACGAAGTCCGAAGCCCTATAGAATTTCTGCAAGGGTGTGTGTATCTGTGTGTGTGTGTGTAAAAAGGACAGGAAGTCAGAAGCCCTCTAGGAATTTTCCAAAGGTATGAGTATCAGTGTGAGGTAGGGTGTGTGTGTGAGTGTGTGTGTGTAAAAAGGACACGAAGTCAGACCCCCAGAGATTATGCAAGTGTGTGCGTGTAACAAGGACATGACGTCAGAAGACCTCAAGAGATTCTGCAAGGGTGTGTGTGTGTGAGTGTGTGTAAAAAGGACACATGAAGTCAGAAACACTCCATAGTTTCTGCAAAGGTGTGTGTGTGTGTGTGTAAAAAGATCCTGAAGTCAGAAGCCATCTAGAGATTCTGCATGATGTGTGTGTGTGTGTTTGTAAAAAGGAGACCAAGTATGAAGCTCTCAAGAGATTCTGCAAGGTTTTATGTGTGTGAGTGTGTGCGTGTGTAATAAGGTCACAAATTCAGAAGCCCTCTAGAAATTCTGCAAGGGTGTGTGTGTGTGTGTGTGTTTGTAAAAAGGACACGAAGTCAGAAGCCGACTATTGATTCTGCAAAAGTGTGTGTGTGTGTGTGTGTGTGTGTGTGTAAAAAGGACATGAAATCAGAAGCCCTCCAGAGGTTCTGTAAGGGTGTGTGTGTGTGTGTGTGTGTAAAAAGGACATGAAGTCAGAAGACCTCTATTGATTCTGCAATGGTGTGTTTGTGTGTGTGTGTGTGTGTGTAAAAAGGACATAAAGTCAGAATCACTGTAGAGTTCTGGAAGGGTGTATGTGTGTGTGTGTGTGTATAAAGGACACCAAGTCAGAAGCACTCTAGAGATCCTGCAAGAGTATGTCTTTGTGTGTGTGTGTGTGTGTGTGTGTGTGTGTGTGTGTAAAAAGGACAGCAAGTCAGCCACCATCCAGAGATTCTACGAGGGTGTATGTGTGTTTGGTGTGTGTGTGTTTGTGTAAAAAGACACGAAGTCAGAAGCCCTCTACAGATTCTTCAAGGGTGTGTGTATGTGTGTATGTTTGTGTAAAAAGAACACAAAGTCAGAAGCCCTCCAGAGATTCTGCAAGGTTGTATGTGTGTGTGTGTGTGTGTGTGTGTGTGTGCGTTTGTGTGTGAGGGTAAAAATTACACGAAGTCAGAAGCCCAATATTGATTATGCAAAGGTCTGTGTGTGTGTGTGTGTTTGTTGTGTTTGAAATAAGTAAACCATATTAGAAGCCCTCCAGAGATTCTACCAGAGTGTGTGTGTGTGTATGTGTGAAAACAACACGAAGTCAGAAAATGTCTGGAGATTCTGCAAGGGTGTTTGTGTGTGTGTGTGTCAAAAGTACAGGAAGTCAGAAGCCCTCTAGAGATTCTGCAAGGGTGAGTGTGTTGTGTTAAAAGGACATGAAATCAGGAGCCCTCTAGATTTCTGGAAAGGTATGAGTGTGAGAGTGAGGGAGTGTGTGTGTGTGTGTGTGTAAAAAGGACATGAAATCAGAAGTCCTCCAGAGATTCTACAAGTGTGTGTGTGTGTGTGTGTGTTTAAAAAGGACACGAAGTCAGAAGGACTGCAGAGATTTGGCAAGAAAATTAATGTGTGTGTGTGTGTGTGTGTGTGTGTGTAAAAAGGACATGAAGTCAGAATCCTTGTAGAGTTCTGGAAGGGTGTATGTGTGTGTGTGTATAAAGGACACCAAGTCAGAAGCACTCTAGAGATCCTGCAAGAGTATATCTTTGTGTGTGTGTGTGTGTGTGTGTGTGTGTGTAAAAAGGACATGTTGTTAGAAGTCCTCCACAGATTCTGCACAGGTGTGTGTATGTGTGTCTGTCTGCGTGTGTGTAAAAAGGATACCAAGTCAGAAGCCGACTATTGATTCTGGAAAAGTGTGTGCGTGTGTGTGTGTGTGTGTGTGTAAAAAGGACATGGAATCTGAAGCCGTCCAGAGGTTCTGTAAGGGTGTGTGTGTATGTGTACAACAGACACAAATTCAGAAACCCTCTAGATATTCTGCAAGGGTTTGTGTGTGTGTGTGTGTGTGTGTGTGTGTAAAAAGGACAGCAAGTCAGCCACCATCCAGAGATTCTACAAGGGTGTATGTGTGTGTGGTGTGTGTGTGTTTGTGTAAAAAGACACGAAGTCAGAAGCCCTCTAGAGATTCTTCAAGGGTGTGTGTATGTGTGTATGTTTGTGTAAAAATGACACAAAGTCAGAAGCCCTCCAGAGATTCTGCAAGGTTGTATGTGTGTGTTTGTGTGTGAGGGTAAAAATTACACGAAGTCAGAAGCCCAATATTGATTATGCAAAGGTCTGTGTGTGTGTGTTTGTTGTGTTTGAAATAAGTAAACCATATTAGAAGCCCTCCAGAGATTCTGCCAGAGTGTGTGTGTGTGTGTGTATGTGTGAAAACAACACGAAGTCAGAAAATGTCTGGAGATTCTGCAAGGGTGTTTGTGTGTGTCAAAAGTACAGGAAGTCAGAAGCCCTCTAGAGATTCTGCAAGGGTGAGTGTGTTGTGTTAAAAGGACACGAAATCAGAAGCCCTCTAGGTTTTCTGGAAAGGTATGAGTGTGAGAGTGAGGGAGTGTGTGTGTGTGTGTGTGTGTGTAATAAGGACATGAAATCAGAAGTCCTCCAGAGTGAGAGTGAGGGAGTGTGTGTGTGTGTGTGTGTGTAATAAGGACATGAAATCAGAAGTCCTCCAGAGATTCTACAAGTGTATGTGTGTGTGTGTGTGTGTGTTTAAAAAGAACACGAAGTCAGAAGGACTGCAGAGATTTTGCAAGAAAATGAGTTTGGAGTGTGTGTGTGTGTGTGTGTGTGTGTTTAGAAATGACACAAAGTAAGAATCCATCCAGGAATTCTGCAAGGATGTGTGTGAGTGTGTGTGTGTGTGTGTGTGTGTATAAAAAGGTACGGAAGTCAGAAGCCCTCTAGGAATTTTACAAAGGTATGAGTATCAGTTGAGGGAGGGTGTGTGTGTGAGTGTGTGTGTGTAAAAAGCATACGAAGTCAGACCCCCCAGAGATTATGCAAGTGTGTGTTTGTGTAACAAGGACATGACGTCAGAAGCCCTCAAGACATTCTGCAAGGGTGTGTGTGTGTTTGAGAGTGTGTGTAAAAAGGACACATGAAGTCAGAAACACTCCATAGTTTCTGCAAAGGTGTGTGTGTGTGTGTGTGTGTGTAAAAAGATCCTGAAGTCAGAAGCCATCTAGAGATTCTGCCATGATGTGTGTGTGTGTTTGTAAAAAGGAGACCAAGTATGAAGCTCTCAAGAGATTCTGCAAGGTTTTATGTGTGTGAGTGTGTGCGTGTGTAATAAGGTCACAAATTCAGAAGCCCTCTAGAATTTCTGCAAGGGCGTGTGTGTGTGTGGGTGTTTGTAAAAAGGACACGAAGTCAGAAACCGACTATTGATTCTGCAAAAGTGTGTGTGTGTGTGTGTGTGAAAAAAGGACATGAAATCAGAAGCCCTCCAGAGGTTCTGTAAGGGTGTGTGTGTGTGTGTATAAAAAAGACATGAAGTCAGAAGCCCTCTATTGATTCTGCAATGGTATGTTTGTGTGTGTGTGTGTGTGTGTGTGTGTGTGTGTGTGTGTGTAAAAAGGACATGAAATCAGAATCATTGTAGAGTTCTGGAAGGGTGTATGTGTGTGTGTGTGTGTATAAAGGACACCAAGTCAGAAGCACTCTAGAGATCCTGCAAGAGTATGTCTTTGTGTGTGTGTGTGTGTGTGTGTAAAAAGGACATGTTGTTAGAAGTCCTCCACAGATTCTGCACAGGTGTGTGTATGTGTCTGTGTGCGTGTGTGTAAAAAAGACACCAAGTCAGAAGCCGACTATTGATTCTGCAAGTGTATGTGTGTGTGTGTGTGTGTGTGTAAAAAGGACATGGAGTCTGAAGCTGTCCATAGGTTCTGTAAGGGTGTGTGTGTGTGTGTGTGTGTGTGTGTGTGTAAACAGACACAAATTCAGAAACCCTCTAGATATTCTGCAAGGGTGTTTGTGTGTGTGTGTGTGTGTGTGTGTAAAAAGGACAGCAAGTCAGCCACCATCCAGAGATTCTACCAGGGTGTATGTGTGTTTGGTGTGTGTGTGTTTGTGTAAAAAGACACGAAGTCAGAAGCCCTCTAGAGATTCTTCAAGGGTGTGTGTATGTGTGTATGTTTGTGTAAAAAGGACACAAAGTCAGAAGCCCTCCAGAGATTCTGCAAGGTTGTATGTGTGTGTGTGTGTTTGTGTTTGAGGGTAAAAATTACACGAAGTCAGAAGCCCAATATTGATTATGCAAAGGTCTCTGTGTGTGTGTTTGTTGTGTTGGAAATAAGTAAACCATATTAGAAGCCCTCCAGTGATTCTGCCAGAGTGTGTGTGTGTGTATGTGTGAAAACAACACGAAGTCAGAAAATGTCTGGAGATTCTGCAAGGGTGTTTGTGTGTGTGTGTGTCAAAAGTACAGGAAGTCAGAAGCCCTCTAGAGATTCTGCAAGGGTGAGTGTGTTGTGTTAAAAGGACATGAAATCAGAAGCCCTCTAGGTTTTCTGGAAAGGTATCAGTGTGAGAGTGAGGGAGTGTGTGTGTGTGTGTGTGTGTGTGTGTGTGTGTAAAAAGGACATGAAATCAGAAGTCCTCCAGAGATTCTACAAGTGTGTGTGTGTGTGTGCGTCTTTAAAAAGGACACGAAGTCAGAAGGACTGCAGAGATTTGGCAAGAAAATGAATTTGTGTGTGTTTGTGTGTGTGTGTGTAAAAAGGACATGAAGTCAGAATCCTTGTACAGTTCTGGAAGGGTGTATGTGTGTGTGTGTATAAAGGACACCAAGTCAGAAGCACTCTAGAGATCCTGCAAGAGTATATCTTTGTGTGTGTGTGTGTGTGTGTGTGTGTGTGTGTGTAAAAAGGACATGAAATCAGAAGTCCTCCAGAGATTCTACAAGTGTGTGTGTGGTGTGTGTGTGTTTAAAAAGGACACGAAGTCAGAAGGACTGCAGAGATTTGGCAAGAAAATGAATTTGTGTGTGTGTGTGTGTGTGTGTGTGTGTGTGTAAAAAGGACATGAAGTCAGAATCCTTGTAGAGTTCTGGAAGGGTGTATGTGTGTGTGTGTATAAAGGACACCAAGTCAGAAGCACTCTAGAGATCCTGCAAGAGTATATCTTTGTGTGTGTGTGTGTGTGTGTGTAAAAAGGACATGTTGTTAGAAGTCCTCCACAGATTCTGCACAGATGTGTGTATGTGTGTCTGTCTGCGTGTGTGTAAAAAGGATACCAAGTCAGAAGCCGACTATTGATTCTGGAAAAGTGTGTGTGTGTGTGTGTGTGTGTGTGTGTGTGTGTGTGTGTGTAAAAAGGACATGGAATCTGAAGCCGTCCAGAGGTTCTGTAAGGGTGTGTGTGTGTGTGTGTACAACAGACACAAATTCAGAAACCCTCTAGATATTCTGCAAGGGTTTGTGTGTGTGTGTGTGTGTGCGTGTGTGTGTGTAAAAAGGACAGCAAGTCAGCCACCATCCAGAGATTTTACAAGGGTATATGTGTGTGTGGTGTGTGTGTGTTTGTGTAAAAAGACACGAAGTCAGAAGCCCTCTAGAGATTCTTCAAGGGTGTGTGTATGTGTGTATGTTTGTGTAAAAATGACACAAAGTCAGAAGCCCTCCAGAGATTCTGCAAGGTTGTATGTGTGTGTGTGTGTGTGTGTGTGTAAAAAGGACACATGAAATCAGAAACACTCCATAGTTTCTGCAAAGGTGTGTGTGTGTGTGTGTGTGTGTGTAAAAAGGACAAGAAATCAAAAGGACTCTAGAGATTGTGCAAGGTTGTGTGCCTGTGTGTGTGTATAAAAAGGACATGAAGACAGAAGCCCTGCAGTCATTATGCAAGCGTGTGAGTGTGTAAAAGGATAGGAATTTAGAATCGCTGTAGAGTTCCTGCAAGGATGTGTGTGTGTGTGTGTGTGTGTGTAAAAAGGACACGAAGTCTGAATCCCTCTAGAGATTCTGCAAGGGATGTGTGTGTGTGTGTTTATAAACGACATTTTAGAAGTCCTCCAAAGATTCTGCACAGGTGTGTGTATGTGTGTCTGTGTGCGTGTGTGTAAAAAGCACACCAAGTCAGAAGCCCTCTAGAGATCCTGCAAGGGTGTGTCTGTGTGTGTGTGTATGTTTGTAAAAAGAACACAAAGTAAGAAACCCTCAAGTGATTTTGCAAGGGAATGAGTTTGAGTGTGTATGTGTATGTGTATAAATTACATGACGTGAGATGAATTCCTGCGATTCTGCAAGGATGCATGTATGTGTGTGTGTGTGTGTGTGTGTGTGTGTAAAAAGAACACGAAGTCAGAAGCATTCCAGAGACTCTGCAAGGGTGCGTGCATGTCTGTGTGTGTGTGTGTGTGCGTGCGTAAAAAGAACACGAAGTCCGAAGCCCTATAGAATTTCTGCAAGGGTGTGTGTATCTGTGTGTGTGTGTGTAAAAAGGACAGGAAGTCAGAAGCCCTCTAGGAATTTTCCAAAGGTATGAGTATCAGTGTGAGGTAGGGTGTGTGTGTGAGTGTGTGTGTGTAAAAAGGACACGAAGTCAGACCCCCAGAGATTATGCAAGTGTGTGCGTGTAACAAGGACATGACGTCAGAAGACCTCAAGAGATTCTGCAAGGGTGTGTGTGTGTGAGTGTGTGTAAAAAGGACACATGAAGTCAGAAACACTCCATAGTTTCTGCAAAGGTGTGTGTGTGTGTGTGTAAAAAGATCCTGAAGTCAGAAGCCATCTAGAGATTCTGCATGATGTGTGTGTGTGTGTGTTTGTAAAAAGGAGACCAAGTATGAAGCTCTCAAGAGATTCTGCAAGGTTTTATGTGTGTGAGTGTGTGCGTGTGTAATAAGGTCACAAATTCAGAAGCCCTCTAGAAATTCTGCAAGGGTGTGTGTGTGTGTGTGTGTGTTTGTAAAAAGGACACGAAGTCAGAAGCCGACTATTGATTCTGCAAAAGTGTGTGTGTGTGTGTGTGTGTGTGTGTGTGTAAAAAGGACATGAAATCAGAAGCCCTCCAGAGGTTCTGTAAGGGTGTGTGTGTGTGTGTGTGTGTAAAAAGGACATGAAGTCAGAAGACCTCTATTGATTCTGCAATGGTGTGTTTGTGTGTGTGTGTGTGTGTGTGTAAAAAGGACATAAAGTCAGAATCACTGTAGAGTTCTGGAAGGGTGTATGTGTGTATGTGTGTATAAAGGACACCAAGTCAGAAGCACTCTAGAGATCCTGCAAGAGTATGTCTTTGTGTGTGTGTGTGTGTGTGTGTGTGTGTGTAAAAAGGACATGTTGTTAGAAGTCCTCCACAGATTCTGCACAGGTGTGTGTATGTGTCTGTGTGCGTGTGTGTAAAAAGGATACCATATCAGAAACCGACTATTGATTCTGCAAAAGTGTGTGTGTGTGTAAAAAGGACATGGAGTCTGAAGCCGTCCAGAGGTTCTGTAAGGGTGTGTGTGTGTGTGTGTGTGTGTGTGTAAACAGACACAAATTCAGAAACCCTCTAGAGATCCTGCAAGGGTGTGTCTGTGTGTGTGTGTATGTTTGTAAAAAGAACACAAAGTAAGAAACCCTCAAGTGATTTTGCAAGGGAATGAGTTTGAGTGTGTATGTGTATGTGTATAAATTACATGACGTGAGATGAATTCCTGCGATTCTGCAAGGATGCATGTATGTGTGTGTGTGTGTGTGTGTGTGTGTGTAAAAAGAACACGAAGTCAGAAGCATTCCAGAGACTCTGCAAGGGTGCGTGCATGTCTGTGTGTGTGTGTGTGTGCGTGCGTAAAAAGAACACGAAGTCCGAAGCCCTATAGAATTTCTGCAAGGGTGTGTGTATCTGTGTGTGTGTGTGTAAAAAGGACATGAAGTCAGAAGACCTCTATTGATTCTGCAATGGTGTGTTTGTGTGTGTGTGTGTGTGTGTGTAAAAAGGACATAAAGTCAGAATCACTGTAGAGTTCTGGAAGGGTGTATGTGTGTATGTGTGTATAAAGGACACCAAGTCAGAAGCACTCTAGAGATCCTGCAAGAG
Organism: Tenrec ecaudatus; assembly: GCF_050624435.1. Lineage (NCBI taxonomy): Eukaryota > Metazoa > Chordata > Mammalia > Afrosoricida > Tenrecidae > Tenrec > Tenrec ecaudatus. The sequence continues at coordinate 141,089 of NW_027458650.1, forward strand.
TATGTCTTTGTGTGTGTGTGTGTGTGTGTGTGTGTGTGTAAAAAGGACATGTTGTTAGAAGTCCTCCACAGATTCTGCACAGGTGTGTGTATGTGTCTGTGTGCGTGTGTGTAAAAAGGATACCATATCAGAAACCGACTATTGATTCTGCAAAAGTGTGTGTGTGTGTAAAAAGGACATGGAGTCTGAAGCCGTCCAGAGGTTCTGTAAGGGTGTGTGTGTGTGTGTGTGTGTGTGTGTAAACAGACACAAATTCAGAAACCCTCTAGAGATCCTGCAAGGGTGTGTCTGTGTGTGTGTGTATGTTTGTAAAAAGAACACAAAGTAAGAAACCCTCAAGTGATTTTGCAAGGGAATGAGTTTGAGTGTGTATGTGTATGTGTATAAATTACATGACGTGAGATGAATTCCTGCGATTCTGCAAGGATGCATGTATGTGTGTGTGTGTGTGTGTGTGTGTGTGTAAAAAGAACACGAAGTCAGAAGCATTCCAGAGACTCTGCAAGGGTGCGTGCATGTCTGTGTGTGTGTGTGTGTGCGTGCGTAAAAAGAACACGAAGTCCGAAGCCCTATAGAATTTCTGCAAGGGTGTGTGTATCTGTGTGTGTGTGTGTAAAAAGGACAGGAAGTCAGAAGCCCTCTAGGAATTTTCCAAAGGTATGAGTATCAGTGTGAGGTAGGGTGTGTGTGTGAGTGTGTGTGTGTAAAAAGGACACGAAGTCAGACCCCCAGAGATTATGCAAGTGTGTGCGTGTAACAAGGACATGACGTCAGAAGACCTCAAGAGATTCTGCAAGGGTGTGTGTGTGTGAGTGTGTGTAAAAAGGACACATGAAGTCAGAAACACTCCATAGTTTCTGCAAAGGTGTGTGTGTGTGTGTGTAAAAAGATCCTGAAGTCAGAAGCCATCTAGAGATTCTGCATGATGTGTGTGTGTGTGTGTTTGTAAAAAGGAGACCAAGTATGAAGCTCTCAAGAGATTCTGCAAGGTTTTATGTGTGTGAGTGTGTGCGTGTGTAATAAGGTCACAAATTCAGAAGCCCTCTAGAAATTCTGCAAGGGTGTGTGTGTGTGTGTGTGTGTTTGTAAAAAGGACACGAAGTCAGAAGCCGACTATTGATTCTGCAAAAGTGTGTGTGTGTGTGTGTGTGTGTGTGTGTGTAAAAAGGACATGAAATCAGAAGCCCTCCAGAGGTTCTGTAAGGGTGTGTGTGTGTGTGTGTGTGTAAAAAGGACATGAAGTCAGAAGACCTCTATTGATTCTGCAATGGTGTGTTTGTGTGTGTGTGTGTGTGTGTGTAAAAAGGACATAAAGTCAGAATCACTGTAGAGTTCTGGAAGGGTGTATGTGTGTATGTGTGTATAAAGGACACCAAGTCAGAAGCACTCTAGAGATCCTGCAAGAGTATGTC
>NW_027458650.1:447500-570645 GCF_050624435.1 Tenrec ecaudatus
ACTTGGACTATCTAGGTTACCTAGCGGGAACTTGGAATATGTAGGTTACCTAGCGGGCACTTGGACTATAGTTTAACTAGCGGGCACTTGGACTATATAGGTTACCTAGCGGGCCCTTGGACTATATAGGTTACCTAGCGCGACTTGGACTATCTAAGTTAAAGAACGTGCACTTGGACTATGTAGGTAACCTAGCGGGCACTTGGACAGTATAGGTTACCTAGCGGGCACTTGGACTGTCTAGGTTAACGAATGGGCACTTGGACTATGTAGGTTACCTAGCGGGCACTTGGACTATCTAGGTTAGTAAACTGGAACTTGGAATATCTAGGTTACCTAGCGGGCACTTGGACTATGTAGATTACCTTGCGGGCACTTGGCCTATCTAGGTTACCTAACGGGAACTTGGACTATGGAGGTTACCTAGCGGGCACTTGGACTATCTAGGTTAGCTAACGGGTACTTGGACTATCTAGGTTACCTAGCGGGCACTTGGACTATGTAGGTTCCCTAGCAGGGCTTTGACTATGTAAGTTCTCTAACGGGCACTTGGACTATGTGGGTTCCCTAGCGGGCATTTGGACTATCTAGGTTACCTAACGGGCACTTGGACTATGTACATTACTAGCGGGCATTTGGACTATGTAGGTTACCTAGCGGATACTTGGACTATGTAGGTTCCCCATCTGGGACTTGGACAATGTAGGTTAACTAGCGGGCACTTGGACTATCTAGGTTAACTAGCGGGCCCTTGGACTATGTAGGTTAACTAGCGGGCTCTTGTACTATCTAGGTTAACGAACGGGCACGTGGACTATGTAGGTAACCAAGCGGGCACTTGGACAGTCTAGGTTACCTAGAGGGCACTTGGAAAATCTAGGTTAATGAATGGGCACTTGGACAATGTAGGTTACCTCGCGGGCACTTAGACTATGTTGGTACCCTAGCGGGCATTTGGACTATCTAGGTTACCTAACGGGCATTTGGAATATGTAGGTTCCCTAGCGGGAACTTGGATTACGTAGGTTCCCTTCTTGCACTTGGACTATGTAGGTTTCTAGCGGGCATTTGGACTATGTAGGTTACCTAGCGGGCACTTGGGCTATGTAGGTTCCCTAGCGGGCATTTGGACTATCTAGGTTACCTAACGGGCATTTGGACTACGTACGTTACTAGTGGGCATTTGGACTATGTAGGTTACCTAGCGGATACTTGGACTATGTACGTTCCCCATCAGGGACTTGGACAATGTAGGTTAACTAGCGGGCACTTGGACTATCTAGGTTAACTAGAGGGCCCTTGGACTATGTAGGTTAACTAGCTGGCCCTTTGACGATCTAGGTTAGCAAACGGGCACTTGGACTATGTAGGTTACCTAGCAGGCACTTGGACTGTCTAGGTTACCTAGCGGGCACTTGAACTATCTAGGTTAACGAACGGGCACTTGGACTATGTAGGTTAGCTAACAGGAACTTGGACTATCTAGGTTAACGAACGGGCACTTGGACTATGGATGTTACCTAGCGGGCACTTGGACTATGGAGGTTACCTAGCGGGCACTTGGACTATCTAGGTTACCTAACGGGCACTTGGACTATGCAGGTAACCTAGCGGGCACTTGGACTGTTTAAGTTACCTAGAGGGCACTTGGACTATAGGTTAACTAGCGTGCACTTGGACTATATAGGTTACCTAGTGGCCCTTAGACTATGTTGGTTACCTACCGCGACTTGGACTATCTAAGTTAACGAACGTGCACTTGGACTATGTAAGTAACCTAGCGGGCACTTGGACAGTATAGGTTACATAGCGGGCACTTGGACTATCTAGGTTAGCAAACCGGAACTTGGAATATCTAGGTTACCTAGCGGGCAATTGGATTATGTAGGATCCCTATTGGACATTTGTACTACTTAGGTTAACTAGCGGGCACTTTGACTATCTAGGTTAACTAGCGGGCACTTGGACTATCTAGGTCAACTAGCGGGCCATTGTACTATGTAGGTTAACTAGCGGGCACTTGGCCTATCTAGGTTACCTAACGGGAACTTGGACTATGTAGGTTTACTAGCGGACACTTGGACGATCTAGGTTAACTAGCGGGCACTTGGACAATGCAGGTTCCCTAGCGGGCACTATGAATATGTAGCTTCCCTAGAGGGAACTTGGACTATATAGGTTCCCTATGGGCACTTGGACAATCTGGGTTCCCTAACGGGCACTTGGAATATGAAGATTCCCTATCGGGCACTTGGACTATGTAGGTTCCTCATTGGGCACTTGGACTATGTAGGTTAACTAGCGGGCCCTTGGACTATCTAGGTTACCTAGCGGGCACTTGGACTATCTAGGTTAACTAGAGGGCACTTGTACAATGCAGGTTCCCTAGCGGGCACTTTGACTATGTAGGTTCCCTAGAGGGCACTTGGACTATATAGGTTCCCTATGGGCACTTGGACTATCTAGGTGCCCTAATGGGCACTTGGAATACGTAGGTTCCCTTTCGGACACTTGGACTATGTAGGTTCCTCAGCGGGCACTTGGACTATGTAGGTTAACTAGCGGGCACTTGGACTATGTTCGTACCTTAGCGGACACTTGGACTATGTAGGTTCCCTATCGGGCAGTTGGACTATGTAGGTTAACTAGCGGGCCCTTAGACTATCTAGGTTACCTAGCGGGCACTTGGACTATGTACGTCCCCTAGCGGGCACTTGGACTATCTAGGTTAAATAGAGGGCCCTTGGACTATGTAGGTTAACTAGCGGGCACTTGGAATATCTAGGTTAACTAGCCGACCTTGAACTATGTAGGTTAACTAGCGGGCACTTGGACGATCTAGGTTAACTAGCGGCCACTTGGACTATCTAGCTTAACTAGCGGGCACTTGGACTATCTAGATTAACTAGCGGGCACTTGGATGATGCAGGGTCCCTAGCGGGGACTTGGACTATATAGGTTTATTAGCGGGCACTTGGACTATGGAGGTTACCTAGCGGGCACTTGGACTGTCTTGGTTACCTAACGGGCACTTGGACTATGTAGGTTAATTAGCGGGCACTTGGACTATGTAGGTTACCTAGCGGGCACTTGGACTATCTAGGTTAACGAACCGGCACGTGGACTATGTAGGTAACCTAACGGGCACTTGGACTATGTAGGTTAGGTAACGGGCACTTGGACTATCTAGGTTACCTAGCGGGAACTTGGAATATGTAGGTTACCTAGCGGGCACTTGGACTATAGTTTAACTAGCGGGCACTAGGACTATATAGGTTACCTAGCGGGCCCTTGGACTATATAGGTTACCTAGCGCGACTTGGACTATCTAAGTTAACGAACGTGCACTTGGACTATGTATGTTACCTAGCAGGCACTTGGACTGTCTAGGTTACCTAGCGGGCACTTGAACTATCTAGGTTAACGAACGGGCACTTGGACTATGTAGGTTAGCTAACAGGAACTTGGACTATCTAGGTTAACGAACGGGCACTTGGACTATGGAGGTTACCTAGCGGGCACTTGGACTATGGAGGTTACCTAGCGGGCACTTGGACTATCTAGGTTAGCTAACGGGTACTTGGACTATCTAGGTTACCTAGCGGGCACTTGGACTATGTAGGTTCCCTAGCAGGGCTTTGACTATGTAAGTTCTCTAACGGGCACTTGGACTATGTGGGTTCCCTAGCGGGCATTTGGACTATCTAGGTTACCTAACGGGCACTTGGACTATGTACGTTACTAGCGGGCATTTGGACTATGTAGGTTACCTAGCGGATACTTGGACAATGTAGGTTCCCCATCAGGGACTTGGACAATGTAGGTTAACTAGCGGGCACTTGGACTATCTAGGTTAACTAGCGGGCCCTTGGACTATGTAGGTTAACTAGCGGGCTCTTGTACTATCTAGGTTAACGAACGGGCACGTGGACTATGTAGGTAACCAAGCGGGCACTTGGACAGTCTAGGTTACCTAGAGGGCACTTGGAAAATCTAGGTTAATGAATGGGCACTTGGACAATGTAGGTTACCTCGCGGGCACTTAGACTATGTTGGTACCCTAGCGGGCATTTGGACTATCTAGGTTACCTAACGGGCATTTGGAATATGTAGGTTCCCTAGCGGGAACTTGGATTACGTAGGTTCCCTTCTTGCACTTGGACTATGTAGGTTTCTAGCGGGCATTTGGACTATGTAGGTTACCTAGCGGGCACTTGGGCTATGTAGGTTCCCTAGCGGGCATTTGGACTATCTAGGTTACCTAACGGGCATTTGGACTACGTACGTTACTAGTGGGCATTTGGACTATGTAGGTTACCTAGCGGATACTTGGACTATGTACGTTCCCCATCAGGGACTTGGACAATGTAGGTTAACTAGCGGGCACTTGGACTATCTAGGTTAACTAGAGGGCCCTTGGACTATGTAGGTTAACTAGCGGGCCCTTTGACGATCTAGGTTAGCAAACGGGCACTTGGACTATGTAGGTTACCTAGTAGGCACTTGGACTGTCTAGGTTACCTAGCGGGCACTTGAACTATCTAGGTTAACGAACGGGCACTTGGACTATGTAGGTTAGCTAACAGGAACTTGGACTATCTAGGTTAACGAACGGGCACTTGGACTATGGATGTTACCTAGCGGGCACTTGGACTATGGAGGTTACCTAGCGGGCACTTGGACTATCTAGGTTACCTAACGGGCACTTGGACTATGCAGGTAACCTAGCGGGCACTTGGACAGTATAGGTTACCTAGCGGGCACTTGGACTGTCTAGGTTAACGAATGGGCACTTGGACTATGTAGGTTACCTAGCGGGCACTTGGACTATCTAGGTTAGTAAACTGGAACTTGGAATATCTAGGTTACCTAGCGGGCACTTGGACTATGTAGATTACCTTGCGGGCACTTGGCCTATCTAGGTTACCTAACGGGAACTTGGACTATGGAGGTTACCTAGCGGGCACTTGGACTATCTAGGTTAGCTAACGGGTACTTGGACTATCTAGGTTACCTAGCGGGCACTTGGACTATGTAGGTTCCCTAGCAGGGCTTTGACTATGTAAGTTCTCTAACGGGCACTTGGACTATGTGGGTTCCCTAGCGGGCATTTGGACTATCTAGGTTACCTAACGGGCACTTGGACTATGTACATTACTAGCGGGCATTTGGACTATGTAGGTTACCTAGCGGATACTTGGACTATGTAGGTTCCCCATCTGGGACTTGGACAATGTAGGTTAACTAGCGGGCACTTGGACTATCTAGGTTAACTAGCGGGCCCTTGGACTATGTAGGTTAACTAGCGGGCTCTTGTACTATCTAGGTTAACGAACGGGCACGTGGACTATGTAGGTAACCAAGCGGGCACTTGGACAGTCTAGGTTACCTAGAGGGCACTTGGAAAATCTAGGTTAATGAATGGGCACTTGGACAATGTAGGTTACCTCGCGGGCACTTAGACTATGTTGGTACCCTAGCGGGCATTTGGACTATCTAGGTTACCTAACGGGCATTTGGAATATGTAGGTTCCCTAGCGGGAACTTGGATTACGTAGGTTCCCTTCTTGCACTTGGACTATGTAGGTTTCTAGCGGGCATTTGGACTATGTAGGTTACCTAGCGGGCACTTGGGCTATGTAGGTTCCCTAGCGGGCATTTGGACTATCTAGGTTACCTAACGGGCATTTGGACTACGTACGTTACTAGTGGGCATTTGGACTATGTAGGTTACCTAGCGGATACTTGGACTATGTACGTTCCCCATCAGGGACTTGGACAATGTAGGTTAACTAGCGGGCACTTGGACTATCTAGGTTAACTAGAGGGCCCTTGGACTATGTAGGTTAACTAGCTGGCCCTTTGACGATCTAGGTTAGCAAACGGGCACTTGGACTATGTAGGTTACCTAGCAGGCACTTGGACTGTCTAGGTTACCTAGCGGGCACTTGAACTATCTAGGTTAACGAACGGGCACTTGGACTATGTAGGTTAGCTAACAGGAACTTGGACTATCTAGGTTAACGAACGGGCACTTGGACTATGGATGTTACCTAGCGGGCACTTGGACTATGGAGGTTACCTAGCGGGCACTTGGACTATCTAGGTTACCTAACGGGCACTTGGACTATGCAGGTAACCTAGCGGGCACTTGGACTGTTTAAGTTACCTAGAGGGCACTTGGACTATAGGTTAACTAGCGTGCACTTGGACTATATAGGTTACCTAGTGGCCCTTAGACTATGTTGGTTACCTACCGCGACTTGGACTATCTAAGTTAACGAACGTGCACTTGGACTATGTAAGTAACCTAGCGGGCACTTGGACAGTATAGGTTACATAGCGGGCACTTGGACTATCTAGGTTAGCAAACCGGAACTTGGAATATCTAGGTTACCTAGCGGGCAATTGGATTATGTAGGATCCCTATTGGACATTTGTACTACTTAGGTTAACTAGCGGGCACTTTGACTATCTAGGTTAACTAGCGGGCACTTGGACTATCTAGGTCAACTAGCGGGCCATTGTACTATGTAGGTTAACTAGCGGGCACTTGGCCTATCTAGGTTACCTAACGGGAACTTGGACTATGTAGGTTTACTAGCGGACACTTGGACGATCTAGGTTAACTAGCGGGCACTTGGACAATGCAGGTTCCCTAGCGGGCACTATGAATATGTAGCTTCCCTAGAGGGAACTTGGACTATATAGGTTCCCTATGGGCACTTGGACAATCTGGGTTCCCTAACGGGCACTTGGAATATGAAGATTCCCTATCGGGCACTTGGACTATGTAGGTTCCTCATTGGGCACTTGGACTATGTAGGTTAACTAGCGGGCCCTTGGACTATCTAGGTTACCTAGCGGGCACTTGGACTATCTAGGTTAACTAGAGGGCACTTGTACAATGCAGGTTCCCTAGCGGGCACTTTGACTATGTAGGTTCCCTAGAGGGCACTTGGACTATATAGGTTCCCTATGGGCACTTGGACTATCTAGGTGCCCTAATGGGCACTTGGAATACGTAGGTTCCCTTTCGGACACTTGGACTATGTAGGTTCCTCAGCGGGCACTTGGACTATGTAGGTTAACTAGCGGGCACTTGGACTATGTTCGTACCTTAGCGGACACTTGGACTATGTAGGTTCCCTATCGGGCAGTTGGACTATGTAGGTTAACTAGCGGGCCCTTAGACTATCTAGGTTACCTAGCGGGCACTTGGACTATGTACGTCCCCTAGCGGGCACTTGGACTATCTAGGTTAAATAGAGGGCCCTTGGACTATGTAGGTTAACTAGCGGGCACTTGGAATATCTAGGTTAACTAGCCGACCTTGAACTATGTAGGTTAACTAGCGGGCACTTGGACGATCTAGGTTAACTAGCGGCCACTTGGACTATCTAGCTTAACTAGCGGGCACTTGGACTATCTAGATTAACTAGCGGGCACTTGGATGATGCAGGGTCCCTAGCGGGGACTTGGACTATATAGGTTTATTAGCGGGCACTTGGACTATGGAGGTTACCTAGCGGGCACTTGGACTGTCTTGGTTACCTAACGGGCACTTGGACTATGTAGGTTAATTAGCGGGCACTTGGACTATGTAGGTTACCTAGCGGGCACTTGGACTATCTAGGTTAACGAACCGGCACGTGGACTATGTAGGTAACCTAACGGGCACTTGGACTATGTAGGTTAGGTAACGGGCACTTGGACTATCTAGGTTACCTAGCGGGAACTTGGAATATGTAGGTTACCTAGCGGGCACTTGGACTATAGTTTAACTAGCGGGCACTAGGACTATATAGGTTACCTAGCGGGCCCTTGGACTATATAGGTTACCTAGCGCGACTTGGACTATCTAAGTTAACGAACGTGCACTTGGACTATGTATGTTACCTAGCAGGCACTTGGACTGTCTAGGTTACCTAGCGGGCACTTGAACTATCTAGGTTAACGAACGGGCACTTGGACTATGTAGGTTAGCTAACAGGAACTTGGACTATCTAGGTTAACGAACGGGCACTTGGACTATGGAGGTTACCTAGCGGGCACTTGGACTATGGAGGTTACCTAGCGGGCACTTGGACTATCTAGGTTAGCTAACGGGTACTTGGACTATCTAGGTTACCTAGCGGGCACTTGGACTATGTAGGTTCCCTAGCAGGGCTTTGACTATGTAAGTTCTCTAACGGGCACTTGGACTATGTGGGTTCCCTAGCGGGCATTTGGACTATCTAGGTTACCTAACGGGCACTTGGACTATGTACGTTACTAGCGGGCATTTGGACTATGTAGGTTACCTAGCGGATACTTGGACAATGTAGGTTCCCCATCAGGGACTTGGACAATGTAGGTTAACTAGCGGGCACTTGGACTATCTAGGTTAACTAGCGGGCCCTTGGACTATGTAGGTTAACTAGCGGGCTCTTGTACTATCTAGGTTAACGAACGGGCACGTGGACTATGTAGGTAACCAAGCGGGCACTTGGACAGTCTAGGTTACCTAGAGGGCACTTGGAAAATCTAGGTTAATGAATGGGCACTTGGACAATGTAGGTTACCTCGCGGGCACTTAGACTATGTTGGTACCCTAGCGGGCATTTGGACTATCTAGGTTACCTAACGGGCATTTGGAATATGTAGGTTCCCTAGCGGGAACTTGGATTACGTAGGTTCCCTTCTTGCACTTGGACTATGTAGGTTTCTAGCGGGCATTTGGACTATGTAGGTTACCTAGCGGGCACTTGGGCTATGTAGGTTCCCTAGCGGGCATTTGGACTATCTAGGTTACCTAACGGGCATTTGGACTACGTACGTTACTAGTGGGCATTTGGACTATGTAGGTTACCTAGCGGATACTTGGACTATGTAGGTTCCCCATCAGGGACTTGGACAATGTAGGTTAACTAGCGGGCACTTGGACTATCTAGGTTAACTAGAGGGCCCTTGGACTATGTAGGTTAACTAGCGGGCCCTTTGACGATCTAGGTTAGCAAACGGGCACTTGGACTATGTAGGTTACCTAGTAGGCACTTGGACTGTCTAGGTTACCTAGCGGGCACTTGAACTATCTAGGTTAACGAACGGGCACTTGGACTATGTAGGTTAGCTAACAGGAACTTGGACTATCTAGGTTAACGAACGGGCACTTGGACTATGGATGTTACCTAGCGGGCACTTGGACTATGGAGGTTACCTAGCGGGCACTTGGACTATCTAGGTTACCTAACGGGCACTTGGACTATGCAGGTAACCTAGCGGGCACTTGGACTGTTTCAGTTACCTAGAGGGCACTTGGACTATAGGTTAACTAGCGGGCACTTGGACTATATAGGTTACCTAGTGGCCCTTAGACTCTGTTGGTTACCTACCGCGACTTGGACTATCTAAGTTAACGAACGTGCACTTGGATTATGTAAGTAACCTAGCGGGCACTTGGACAGTATAGGTTACATAGCGGGCACTTGGACTATCTAGGTTAGCAAACCGGAACTTGGAATATCTAGGTTACCTAGCGGGCAATTGGATTATGTAGGATCCCTATTGGACATTTGTACTACTTAGGTTAACTAGCGGGCACTTTGACTATCTAGGTTAACTAGCGGGCACTTGGACTATCTAGGTCAACTAGCGGGCCATTGTACTATGTAGGTTAACTAGCGGGCACTTGGCCTATCTAGGTTACCTAACGGGAACTGGACTATGTAGGTTTACTAGCGGAACCTTGGACGATCTAGGTTAACTAGCGGTCACTTGGACAATGCAGGTTCCCTAGCGGGCACTATGAATATGTAGCTTCCCTAGAGGGAACGTGGACTATATAGGTTCCCTATGGGCACTTGGACAATCTGGGTTCCCTAACGGGCACTTGGAATATGAAGATTCCCTATCGGGCACTTGGACTATGTAGGTTCCTCATTGGGCACTTGGACTATGTAGGATAACTAGCGGGCCCTTGGACTATCTAGGTTACCTAGCGGGCACTTGGACTATCTAGGTTAAATAGAGGGCCCTTGGACTATGTAGGTTAACTAGCGGGCACTTGGAATATCTAGGTTAACTAGCGGACCTTGGACTATGTAGGTTATCTAGCGGGCACTTGGACGATCTAGGTTAACTAGCGGCCACTTGGACTATCTAGCTTAACTAGCGGGCACTTGGACTATCTAGATTAACTAGCGGGCACTTGGACGATGCAGGTTCCCTAGCGGGCACTTGGACTATATAGGTTTATTAGCGGGCACTTGGACTATGGAGGTTACCTAGCGGGCACTTAGACTGTCTAGGTTACCTAACGGGCACTTGGACTATGTAGGTTAATTAGCGGGCACTTGGACTATGTAGGTTACCTAGCGGGCACTTGGACTATCTAGGTTAACGAACCGGCACGTGGACTATGTAGGTAACCTAACGGGCACTTGGACTATGTAGGTTAGGTAACGGGCACTTGGACTATCTAGGTTACCTAGCGGGAACTTGGAATATGTAGGTTACCTAGCGGGCACTTGGACTATAGTTTAACTAGCGGGCACTTGGACTATATAGGTTACCTAGCGGGCCCTTGGACTATATAGGTTACCTAGCGCGACTTGGACTATCTAAGTTAACGAACGTGCACTTGGACTATGTAGGTAACCTAGCGGGCACTTGGACAGTATAGGTTACCTAGCGGGCACTTGGACTATCTAGGTTAACGAATGGGCACTTGGACTATGTAGGTTAGCTAACAGGAACTTGGACTATATAGGTTAAAGAACGGGCACTTGGACTATGGAGGTTACCTAGCGGGCACTTGGACTATGGAGGTTACCTAGCGGGCACTTGGACTATCTAGGTTAGCTAACGGGTACGTGGACTGTCTAGGTTCCCTAGCGGGCACTTGGACTATGTAGGTTCCCTAGCAGGGCTTTGACTATGTAAGTTCTCTAACGGGCACTTGGACTATGTGTGTTCCCTAGCGGGCATTTGGACTATCTAGGTTACCTAACGGGCACTTGGACTATGTACGTTACTAGCGGGCATTTGGACTATGTAGGTTACGTAGCGGGCACTTGGACTATCTAGGTTACCTAACGGGCACGTGGACTATGCAGGTAACCTAGCGGGCACTTGGACTGTTTAAGTTAACCAGGGGGCACTTGGACTATGTAGGTTAACTAGCGGGCACTTGGACTATCTAGGTTACCTAACGGGCACCTGGACTATCTAGATTACCTAGCGGGCACTTGGATTCTAAAGGTTACCTAGCCGGCCCTTGGACTATGTAGGTTACCTAGCGGGCAATTGGACGATCTAGGTTAACGAACGGGCACGTGGACTATGTAGTTAACCTAACGGGCACTTGGACTATCTAGGTTAGGTAACGGGCACTTGGACTATCTAGGTTACCTAGCGGGAACTTGGAATATGTAGGTTACCTAGAGGGCACTTGGACTATAGGTTAATTAGCGGGCACTTGGACTATAAAGGTTACCTAGCGGCCCTTGGACTATGTTGGTTACCTACCGCGACTTGGACTATCTAAGTTAACGAATGGGCACTTGAACTACGTAGGTTACCTAGCGGGCACTTGGACTATCTAGGTTAGCAAAGCGGAACTTGGAATATCTAGGTCACCTAGCGGGCACTTGGACTATGTAGGATCCCTATAGGACATTTGTACTACTTAGGTTAACTAGCGGGCCCTTTGATTATGTAGGTTAACTAGCGGGCACTTGGACTATCTAGGTCAACTAGCGGGCCATTGTACTATGTAGGTTAACTAGCGGGCACTTGGCCTATCTAGGTTACCTAACGGGAACTGGACTACGTAGGTTTACTAGCGGAGACTTGGACGATCTAGGTTAACTAGCGGGCACTTGGACAATGCAGGTTCCCTAGCGGGCACTATGAATATGTAGCTTCCCCAGAGGGAACTTGGACTATATAGGTTCCCTATGGGCACTTGGACAATCTGGGTTCCCTAACGGGCACTTGGAATATGAAGATTCCCTATCGGGCACTTGGACTATGTAGGTTCCTCATTGGGCTCTTGGACTATGTAGGTTAACTAGCGGGCCCTTGGCTATCTAGGTTACCTAGCGGGCACTTGGACTATCTAGGTTAACTAGAGTGCACTTGAACAATGCAGGTTCCCTAGCGGGCACTTTGACTATGTAGGTTCCCTAGAGGGCACTTGGACTATCTAGGTGCCCTAATGGGCAGTTGGAATACGTAGGTTCCCTTTTGGACACTTGGACTATGTAGGTTCCTCAGTGGGCACTTGGACTATGTAGGTTAACTAGCGGGCACTTGGACTATCTAGCTTACCTAGCAGGCACTTGGACTATGTAGGTTCCCTAGCGGGCCCTTGGACTATGTTCGTACCTTAGCGGGCACTTGGACTATCTAGGTTCCCTATCAGGCAGTTGGACTATGTAGGTTAACTAGCGGGCACTTGGACGATCTAGGTTAACTAGCGGCCACTTGTACTATCTAGCTTAACTAGCGGGCACTTGGACTATCTAGATTAACTAGCGGGCACTTGGACGATGCAGGTTCCCTAGCGGGCACTTGGACTATATAGGTTTATTAGCGGGCACTTGGACTATGGAGGTTACCTAGCGGGCACATGGACTGTCTAGGTTACCTAACGGGCACTTGGACTATGTAGGTTAATTCGCGGGCACTTGGACTATGTAGGTTACCTAGCGGGCACTTGGACTATCTAGGTTAACGAACCGGCACGTGGACTATGTAGGTAACCTAACGGGCACTTGGACTATCTAGGTTAGGTAACGGGCACTTGGCCTATCTAGGTTACCTAACGGGAACTTGGACTATGTAGGTTTACTAGCGGACACTTGGACAATCTTGGTTAACTAGCGGGCACTTGGACAATGCAGGTTCCCTAGCGGGCACTATGAATATGTAGCTTCCCTAGAGGGCACTTGGACCATATAGGTTCCCTATGGGCACTTGGACTATCTGGGTACCCTAACGGGCACTTGGAATATGAAGATTCCCTATTGGGCACTTGGACTATGTAGGTTCCTCATTGGGCACTTGGACTATGTAGGTTCCCTATCGGGCACTTGGACTATGTAGGTTAACTAGCGGGCCCTTCGACTATCTAGGTTACCTAGCGGGCACTTGGACTATCTAGGTTAACTAGCGGGCACTTGGACTATCTAGGTTAACTAGCGGGAACTTAGACTATCTATGTTAACTGGCGGGCACTTGGACGATGCAGGTTCCCTAGAGCGCACTTGGACTATGTAGGTTCCCTAACGGGCACATGGACTATGTAGGTCCCTTAGCGGGCACTTGGATTATGTTGGTTCCCTACCGGGCAGTTGGACTCTGTGGGTACCCTAGCGGGCATTTGGACTATGTAGGTTACCTAGCGGGCACTTGGACTATGTAGGTCCCTTAGCGGGCACTTGGACTATGTTGATTCCCTATCGGGCAGTTGGACTATGTTGGTACCCTAGCGGGCATTTGGACTATCTAGGTTACCTAGCAGGCACTTTGACTATCTAGGTTAACTAACGGGCACTTGGACTATGTAGGTTACCTAGCGGGCACTTGGACTATGTAGGTTACCTAGCGGGCACTTGGACTATGTAGGTTACCTAGCAGGCACTTGGACTGTCTAGGTTACCTAGCGGGCAATTGAACTATCTAGGTTAACGAACGGGCACTTGGACTATGTAGTTTAGCTAACAGGAACTTAGACTATCTAGGTTAACGAACGGGCACTTGGACTATGGAGGTTACCTAGCGGGCACTTGGACTATGGAGGTTACCTAGCGGGCACTTGGACTATCTAGGTTAGCTAACGGGTTCTTGGACTATCTAGGTTCCCTAGCGGGCACTTGGACTATGTAGGTTCCCTAGCAGGGCTTTGACTATGTAAGTTCTCTAACGGGCACTTGCACAATGTGTGTTCCCTAGCGGGCATTTGGACTATCTAGGTTACCTAACGGGCATTTGGACTATGTACGTTACTAGGGGGCATTTGGACTATGTAGGTTACCTAGCGGATACTTGGACTATGTAGGTTCCCCATCAGGGACTTGGACAATGTAGGTTAACTATCGGGCACTTGGACTATCTAGGTTAACTAGAGGGCCCTTGGACTATGTAGGTTAACTAGCGGGCCCTTTGACGATCTAGGTTAGCAAACGGGCACTTGGACTATGTAGGTTACCTAGCAGGCACTTGGACTGTCTAGGTTACCTAGCGGGCACTTGAACTATCTAGGTTAACGAACGGGCACTTGGACTATGTAGGTTAGCTAACAGGAACTTGGACTCTCTAGGTTAACGAACGGGCACTTGGACTATGGATGTTACCTAGCGGGCACTTGGACTATGGAGGTTACCTAGCGGGCACTTGGACTATCTAGGTTACCTAACGGGCACTTGGACTATGCAGGTAACCTAGCGGGCACTTGGACTGTTTAAGTTACCTAGAGGGCACTTGGACTATAGGTTAACTAGCGGGCACTTGTACTATATAGGTTACCTAGCGGCCCTTAGACTATGTTGGTTACCTACCGCGACTTGGACTATCTAAGTTAACGAACGTGCACTTGGACTATGTAAGTAACCTAGCGAGCACTTGGACAGTATAGGTTACATAGCGGGCACATGGACTATCTAGGTTAGCAAACCGGAACTTGGAATATCTAGGTTACCTAGCGGGCACTTGGATTATGTAGGATCCCTATTGGACATTTGTACTACTTAGGTTAACTAGCGGGCACTTTGACTATCTAGGTTAACTAGCGGGCACTTGGACTATCTAGGTCAACTAGCGGGCCATTGTACTATGTAGGTTAACTAGCGGGCACTTGGCCTATCTAGGTTACCTAACGGGAACTTGGACTATGTAGGTTTACTAGCGGACACTTGGACGATCTAGGTTAACTAGCGGGCACTTGGACAATGCAGGTTCCCTAACGGGCACTTGGAATATGAAGATTCCCTATCGGGCACTTGGACTATGTAGGTTCCTCATTGGGCACTTGGACTATGTTGGTTCCCTATCGGGCAGTTTGACTATGTGGGTACCCTAGCGGGCATTTGGACTATCTAGGTTACCTAGCAGGCACTTTGACTATCTAGGTTAACTAACGGGCACTTGGACTATGTAGGTTACCTAGCGGGCACTTGGACTATGTAGGTTACCTAGCGGGCACTTGGACTATGTAGGTTACCTAGCAGGCACTTGGACTGTCTAGGTTACCTAGCGGGCAATTGAACTATCTAGGTTAACGAACGGGCACTTGGACTATGTAGTTTAGCTAACAGGAACTTAGACTATCTAGGTTAACGAACGGGCACTTGGACTATGGAGGTTACCTAGCGGGCACTTGGACTATGGAGGTTACCTAGCGGGCACTTGGACTATCTAGGTTAGCTAACGGGTTCTTGGACTATCTAGGTTCCCTAGCGGGCACTTGGACTATGTAGGTTCCCTAGCAGGGCTTTGACTATGTAAGTTCTCTAACGGGCACTTGCACAATGTGTTTCCCTAGCGGGCATTTGGACTATCTAGGTTACCTAACGGGCATTTGGACTATGTACGTTACTAGTGGGCATTTGGACTATGTAGGTTACCTAGCGGATACTTGGACTATGTAGGTTCCCCATCAGGGACTTGGACAATGTAGGTTAACTATCGGGCACTTGGACTATCTAGGTTAACTAGAGGGCCCTTGGACTATGTAGGTTAACTAGCGAGCCCTTTGACGATCTAGGTTAGCAAACGGGCACTTGGACTATGTAGGTTACCTAGCAGGCACTTGGACTGTCTAGGTTACCTAGCGGGCACTTGAACTATCTAGGTTAACGAACGGGCACTTGGACTATGTAGGTTAGCTAACAGGAACTTGGACTCTCTAGGTTAACGAACGGGCACTTGGACTATGGATGTTACCTAGCGGGCACTTGGACTATGGAGGTTACCTAGCGGGCACTTGGACTATCTAGGTTACCTAACGGGCACTTGGACTATGCAGGTAACCTAGCGGGCACTTGGACTGTTTAAGTTACCTAGAGGGCACTTGGACTATAGGTTAACTAGCGGGCACTTGTACTATATAGGTTACCTAGCGGCCCTTAGACTATGTTGGTTACCTACCGCGACTTGGACTATCTAAGTTAACGAACGTGCACTTGGACTATGTAAGTAACCTAGCGAGCACTTGGACAGTATAGGTTACATAGCGGGCACATGGACTATCTAGGTTAGCAAACCGGAACTTGGAATATCTAGGTTACCTAGCGGGCACTTGGATTATGTAGGATCCCTATTGGACATTTGTACTACTTAGGTTAACTAGCGCGCACTTTGACTATCTAGGTTAACTAGCGGGCACTTGGACTATCTAGGTCAACTAGCGGGCCATTGTACTATGTAGGTTAACTAGCGGGCACTTGGCCTATCTAGGTTACCTAACGGGAACTTGGACTATGTAGGTTTACTAGCGGACACTTGGACGATCTAGGTTAACTAGCGGGCACTTGGACAATGCAGGTTCCCTAACGGGCACTTGGAATATGAAGATTCCCTATCGGGCACTTGGACTATGTAGGTTCCTCATTGGGCACTTGGACTATGTTGGTTCCCTATCGGGCAGTTGGACTATGTGGGTACCCTAGCAGGCATTTGGACTATCTAGGTTACCTAGCAGGCACTTTGACTATCTAGGTTAACTAACGGGCACTTGGACTATGTAGGTTACGTAGCGGGCACTTGGACTATGTAGGTTCCTTAGCGGGCACTTGGACTATATAGGTTACCTAGCAGGCACTTGGACTTTCTAGGTTACCTAGCGGGCACTTGAACTATCTAGGTTAACGAACGGGCACTTGGACTATGTAGTTTAGCTAACAGGAACTTAGACTATCTAGGTTAACGAACGGGCACTTGGACTATGGAGGTTACCTAGCGGGCACTTGGACTATCTAGGTTAGCTAACGGGTTCTTGGACTATCTAGGTTCCCTAGCGGGCACTTGGACTATGTAGGTTCCCTAGCAGGGCTTTGACTATGTAAGTTCTCTAACGGGCACTTGGACTATGTGTGTTCCCTAGCGGGCATTTGGACTATGTACGTTACTAGCGGGCATTTGGACTATGTAGGTTACCTAGCGGATACTTGGACTATGTAGGTTCCCCATCAGGTACTTGCACAATGTAGGTTAACTAGCGGGCACTTGGACTATGTAGGTTAACTAGCGGGCCCTTTGACGATCTAGGTTAGCAAACGGGCACTTGGACTATGTAGGTTACCTAGCAGGCACTTGGACTGTCTAGGTTACCTGGCGGGCACTTGAACAATCTAGGTTAACGAATGGGCACTTGGACTATGTAGGTTAGCTAACAAGAACTTGGACTATCTAGGTTAACGAAAGGGCACTTGGACTATGGCGGTTACCTAGCGGGCACTTGGACTATGGAGGTTACCTAGCGGGCACTTGGACTATCTAGGTTAGCTAACGGGTACTTGGACTATCTAGGTTACCTAGCGGGCACTTGGACTATGTAGGTTACCTAGCGGGCACTTGGACTATCTAGGTTACCTAACGGGCACTTGGACTATGCAGGTAACCTAGCGGGCACTTGGACTGTTTAAGTTAACCAGCGGGCACTTGGACTATGTAGGTTAACTAGCGGGCACTTGGACTATCTAGGTTACCTAACGGGCATTTGGACTATGTAGGTTCCCTAGCGGGCAATTGGATTATGTAGGTTCCCTTCTTGCACTTGGACTATGTAGGTTTCTAGCGGGCATTTGGACTATGTAGGTTACCTAGCGGGCACTTGGGCTATGTAGGTCCCTAGCGGGCATTTGGACTATCTAGGTTACCTAACGGGCATTTGGACTACGTACGTTACTAGTGGGCATTTGGACTATGTAGGTTACCTAGCGGATACTTGGACTATGTAGGTTCCCCATCAGGGACTTGGACAATGTAGGTTAACTATCGGGCACTTGGACTATCTAGGTTAACTAGAGGGCCCTTGGACTATGTAGGTTAACTAGCGGGCCCTTTGACGATCTAGGTTAGCAAACGGGCACTTGGACTATGTAGGTTACCTAGCAGGCACTTGGACTGTCTAGGTTACCTAGCGGGCACTTGAACTATCTAGGTTAACGAACGGGCACTTGGACTATGTAGGTTAGCTAACAGGAACTTGGACTCTCTAGGTTAACGAACGGGCACTTGGACTATGGATGTTACCTAGCGGGCACTTGGACTATGGAGGTTACCTAGCGGGCACTTGGACTATCTAGGTTATCTAACGGGCACTTGGACTATGCAGGTAACCTAGCGGGCACTTGGACTGTTTAAGTTACCTAGAGGGCACTTGGACTATAGGTTAACTAGCGGGCACTTGGACTATATAGGTTACCTAGCGGCCCTTAGACTATGTTGGTTACCTACCGCGACTTGGACTATCTAAGTTAACGAACGTGCACTTGGACTATGTAAGTAACCTAGCGGGCACTTGGACAGTACAGGTTACATAGCGGGCACTTGGACTATCTAGGTTAGCAAACCGGAACATGGAATATCTAGGTTACCTAGCGGGCACTTGGATTATGTAGGATCCCTATTGGACATTTGTACTACTGAGGTTAACTAGCGGGCACTTTGACTATCTAGGTTAACTAGCGGGCACTTGGACTATCTAGGTCAACTAGCGGGCCATTGTACTATGTAGGTTAACTAGCGGGCACTTGGCCTATCTAGGTTACCTAACGGGAACTTGGACTATGTAGGTTTACTAGCGGACACTTGGACGATCTAGGTTACCTAGCGGGCACTTGGACAATGCAGGTTCCCTAGCGGGCACTATGAATATGTAGCTTCCCTAGAGGGAACTTGGACTATATAGGTTCCCTATGGGCACTTGGACAATCTGGGTTCCCTAACGGGCACTTGGAATATGAAGATTCCCTATCGGGCACTTGGACTATGTAGGTTCCTCATTGGGCACTTGGACTATGTAGGTTCCCTATCGGGCACTTGGACTATGTAGGTCAACTAGCGGGCCCTTGGACTACCTAGGTTACCTAGCGGGCACTTGGAAGATCTAGGTTAACTAGAGGGCACTTGTACAATGCAGGTTCCCTAGCGGGCACTTTGACTATGTAAGTTCCCTAGAGGGCACTTGGACTATATAGGTTCCCTATGGGCACTTGGACTGTCTAGGTGCCCTAATGGGCACTTGGAATACGTAGGTTCCCTTTCGGACACTTGGACTATGTAGTTTCCTCAGCGGGCACTTGGACTATGTAGGTTAACTAGCGGGCACTTGGACGATCTAGGTTACCTAGCGGGCACTTGGACTATGTAGGTTCCCTAGCGGGCACTTGGACTATGTTCGTCCCTTAGCGGGATTTTGGACTATGTAAGTTCCATATCGGGCAGTTGGACTATGTAGGTTAACTAGCGGGCCCTTAGACTATCTAGGTTACCTAGCGGGCACTTGGACTATGTACGTCCCCTAGCGGGCACTTGGACTATCTAGTTTAAATAGAGGGCCCTTGGACTATTTAGGTTAACTAGCCGGCACTTGGACTATCTAGATTAACTAGCGGGCACTTGGCCGATGCACGTTCCCTAGCGGGAACTTGGACTATATAGGTTAATTAGCGGGCACTTGGACTATGGAGGTTATCTAGCGGGCACTTGGACTGTCTAGGTTACCTAACGGGCACTTGGACTATGTAGGTTAATTAGTGGGCACTTGGACTATGTAGGTTACCTAGCGGGCACTTGGACTATCTAGGTTAACGAACCGGCACGTGGACTATGTAGGTAACCTAATGGGCACTTGGACTATCTAGGTTAGGTAACGGGCACATGGACTATCTACTTTACCTAGCGGGAACTTGGAATATGTATGTTACCTAGCGGGCACTTGGACTATAGTTTAACTAGCGGGCACTTGGACTATATAGGTTACCTAGCGGGCCCTTGGACTATGTATGTTACCTAGCGCAACTTGGACTATCTAAGTTAACGAACGTGCACTTGGACTATGTAGGTAACCTAGCGGGCACTTGGACAGTATAGGTTACCTAGCGGACACTTGGACTATCTAGGTTAACGAATGGGCACTTGGACTATGTAGGTTACCTAGCGGGCACTTGGACTATCTAGGTTAGTAAACCGGAACTTGGAATATCTAGGTTACCTAGCGGGCACTTGGACTATGTAGGTTATCTTGCGGGCACTTGGCCTATCTAGGTTACCTAACGGGGACTTGGACTATGTAGGTTTACTAGCGGACACTTGGACAATCTTGGTTAACTAGCGGGCACTTGGAAAATGCAGGTTCCCTAGCGGGCACTATGAATATGTAGCTTCCCTAGAGGGCACTTGGACCATATAGGTTCCCTATGGGCACTTGGACTATCTGGGTTCCCTAACGGGCACTTGGAATATGAAGATTCCCTATCGGGCACTTGGACTATGTACGTTCCTCATTGGGCACTTGGACTATGTAGGTTCCCTATCGGGCACTTGGACTATGTAGGTTAACTAGGGGTACCTTCGACTATCTAGGTTACCTAGCGGGCACTTGGACTATCTAGGTTAACTAGCGGGCACTTGTACAATGCAGGTTCCCTAGCGGGCACTTTGACTATGTAGCTTCCCTAGAGGGCACTTGGACTATATAGGTTCACTATGGTTACTTGGACTATCTAGGTGCCCTAACGGGCACTTGGAATACGTAGGTTCCCTTTCGGACACTTGGACTATGTAGGTTAACAAGCGGGCACTTGGACTATGTAGGTCAACTAGCGGGCACTTGGACTATCTAGGTTGTCCAGCGGGCACTTGGACTATGTACGTCCCCTAGCGGGCACTTGGACTATCGAGGTTAACTAGAGGGCCCTTGGACTATGTACGTTATCTAGAGGGCACTTGGACTCTCTAGGTTAACTAACGGACCTTGGACTATGTAGGTTAACTAGCGGGCACTTGGATGATCTAGGTTAACTAGCGGGCACTTGGACTATCTAGGTTAACTAGCGGGAACTTAGACTCTCTATGTTAACTGGCGGGCACTTGGACAATGCAGGTTCCCTAGAGGGCACTTGGACTATGTAGGTTCCCTAACGGGCACTTGGACTATGTAGGTCCCTTAGCGGGCACTTGGACTATGTTGGTTCCCTTTCGGGCAGTTGGACTCTGTGGGTACCCTAACGGGCATTTGGACTATGTAGGTTCCCTAGCGGTCACTTGGACTATGTCGGTCCCTTAGCGGGCACTTGGACTATGTTGGTTCCCTATCGGGCAGTTGGACTATGTGGGTACCCTAGCAGGCATTTGGACTATCTAGGTTACCTAGCAGGCACTTTGACTATCTAGGATAACTAACGGGCACTTGGACTATGTAGGTTACCTAGCGGGCACTTGGACTATGTAGGTCCCTAGCGGGCACTTAGACTATGTAGGTTACCTAGAAGGCACTTGGACTGTCTAGGTTACCTAGCGGGCACTTGAACTATCTAGGTTAACGAACGGACACTTGGATTATGTAGGTTAGCTAACAGGAACTTGGACTATCTAGGTTAACGAACGGGCACTTGGACTATGGAGGTTACCTAGCGGGCACTTGGACTATGGAGGTTACCTAGCGGGCACTTGGACTATCTAGGTTAGCTAACGGGTACTTGGACTATCTAGGTTCCCTAGCGGGCACTTGGACTATGTAGGTTCCCTAGCAGGGCTTTGATTATGTAAGTTCTCTAATGGGCACTTGGGCTATGTGGGTTCCCTAGCGGGCATTTGGACTATCTAGGTTACCTAACGGGCACTTGGACTATGTACGTTACTAGCGGGCATTTGGACTATGTAGGTTACCTAGCGGATACTTCGACTATGTAGGTTCCCCATCAGGGACTTGGACAATGAAGGTTAACTAGCGGGCACTTGGACTATATAGGTTAACTAGCGGGCCCTTGGACTATGTAGGTTAACTAGCGGGCCCTTTGACGATCTAGGTTAGCAAACGGGCACTTGGACTATGTAGGTTACCTAGCAGGCACTTGGACTGTATAGGTTACCTAGAGGGCACTTGAACTATCTAGGTTAACGAACGGGCACTTGGACTATGTAGGTTAGCTAACAGGAACTTGGACTATCTAGGTTAACGAACGGGCACTTGGACTATGGAGGTTACCTAGCGGGCACTTGGACTATGGAGGTTACCTAGCGGGCACTTGGACTATCTGGGTTCCCTAACGGGCACTTGGAATATGAAGATTCCCTATCGGGCACTTGGACTATGTAGGTTCCTCATTGGGCACTTGGACTATGTAGATTAACCAGCGGGCCATTGGACTATCTAGGTTACCTAGCGGGCACTTGGACTATCTAGGTTAACTAGAGGGCACTTGCGCAATGCAAGTTCCCTAGCGGGCACTTTGACTATATAGGTTCCCTAGAGGGCACTTGGACGATATAGGTTCCCTATGGGCACTTGGACTATCTAGGTGCCCTAATGGGCACTTGGAATACATAGGTTCCCTTTCGGACACTTGGACTATGTAGGTTCCTCAGCGGGCACGTGGACTATGTAGGTTGACTAGCGGGCACTTGGACTATCTAGGTTACCTAGCGGGCACTTGGATTATGCAGGTTCCCTAGCGGGCACTTGGACTATTTTCGTCCCTTAGCGGGCACTTGGACTATGGAGGTTCCCTATGGGGCAGTTGGACTATGTAGGTTAACTAGCGGGCCCTTAGACTATCTAGGTTACCTAGCGGGCACTTGGACTATGTACGTCTTCTAGCGGTCACTTGGACTATCTAGGTTAACTAGAGGGCCCATGGACTCTGTAGGTTAACTAGCGGGCACTTGGAATATCTAGGTTAACTAGCGGACCTTGGACTATGTAGGTTAACTAGCGGGCACTTGGACAATATAGGTAACCTAACGGGCACTTGGACTATCTAGGTTAGGTAACGGGCACTTGGACTATAGGTTACCTAGCGGGAACTTGGAATATGTAGGTTACCTAGAGGGCACTTCGACTATAGGTTAACTAGCGGCCACTTGGACTATATAGGTTACCTAGCGGCCCTTGGACTATGTTGGTTACCTACCACGACTTGGACTATCTAAGTGAACGAACGTGCACTTGGTTTATGTAAGTAACCTAGCGGGCACTTGGACAGTATAGGTTACCTAGCGGGCACTTGGACTATCTAGGTTAACGAATGGGCACTTGGACTATGTAGGTTACCTAGCGGGCACTTGGACTATCTAGGTTAGCAAACCGGAACTTGGAATATCTAGGTTACCTAGCGGGCACTTGGACTATGTAGGATCCCTATTGGACATTTGTACTACTTAGGTTAACTAGCGGGCACTTTGACTATCTAGGTTAGGTAACGGGCACTTGGCCTATCTAGGTTACCTAACGGGAACTTGGACTATGTAGGTTTACTAGCGGACACTTGGACGATCTAGGTTAACTAGCGGGCACTTGGACAATGCAGGTTCCCTAGCGGGCACTATGAATATGTAGCTTCCCTAGAGGGCACTTGGACCATATAAGTTCCCTATGGGCACTTGGACTATCTTGGCTCCCTTACGGGCACTTGGAATATGAAGATTCCCTATTGGGCACTTGGACTATGTAGGTTCCTCATTGGGCACTTTGACTATATAGGTTCCCTATCGGGCACTTGGACTTTGTAGGTTAACTAGCGGGCCCTTGGACTATCTAGGTTACCTAGCGGGCACTTGGACTATCTAGGTTAACTAGAGGGCACTTGTACAATGCAGGTTCCCTAGCGGGCAATTTGACTATGTAGGTTCCCTAGAGGGCACTTGGACGATATAGGTTCCCTATGGGCACTTGGACTATCTAGGTGCCCTAATGGGCACTTGGTATACGTAGGTTCCCTTTCGGACACTTGGACTATGTAGGTTCCTCAGCGGGTACTTGGACTATGTAGGTTAACTAGCGGGCACTTGGACTATCTAGGTTACCTAGCGGGCACTTGGACTATGTAGGTTCCCTAGCGGGCACTTGGACTATGTTCGTCCCTTAGCGGGTACTTGGACTATGTAGGTTCCCTATCGGGCAATTGGACTATGTAGGTTATCTAGCAGGCCCTTAGACTATCTAGGTTACATAGCGGGCACTTGGACTATGTATGTCCCCTAATGGGCACTTGGACTATCTAGGTTAACTAGAGGGCCCTTTGACTATGTAGGTTAACTAAGGGGCACTTGGAATATCTAGGTTAACTAGCGGACCTTGGACTATGTAGGTTAACTAGCGGGCACTTGGACGATCTAGGTTAAGTAGCAGGCACTTGGACTATCTAGGTTAACTAGCGGGCACTTGGACTATCTAGATTAACTAGCGGGCACTTCAACGATGCAGTTTCCCTAGCGGGCACTTGGACTATATAGGTAAATTAGTGGGCACTTGGACTATGGAGGTTACCTAGAGGGCAATTGGACTACGGAGGTTACCTAGCGGGCACTAGGACTATCTAGGTTAGCTAACGGGTACTTGGACTATCTAGGTTACCTAGCGGGCACTTGGACTATGTAGGTTACCTAGCGGGCACTTGGACTATCTAGGTTACCTAACGGGCACTTGGACTATGCAGGTAACCTAGCGGGCACTTGAACTGTCTAAGTTACCTGCCGGCTCTTGGACTATGTAGGTTACCTAGCGGGCAATTGGACTATCTAGGTTGACGAACGGGCACGTGGACTATGTAGGTAACCTAACGGACACTTGGACTATCTAGGTCAGGTAACGGGCACTTTGACTATCTAGCTTACCTAGCGGGAACTTGGAATATGTAGGTTACCAAGAGGGCACTTGGACTATAGGTTACCTAGTGGCCCTTGGACTATGTAGGTTACCTAGCGCGACTTGGACTATCTAAGTTAACGTACGTGCACTTGGACTATGTAGGTAACCTAGCAGGCACTTGGACAGTATAGGTTACCTAGCGGGCATTTGGACTATCTAGGTTAACGAATGGGCACTTGGACTATGTAGGTTACCTAGCGGGCACTTGGACTATCTAGGTTAGCAAACCGGAACTTGGAATATCTAGGTTACCTAGCGGGCACTTGGACTATGTAGGATCCCTATCGGACATTTGTACTACTTAGGTTAACTAGCGGGCACTTTGACTATCTAGGTTAACTAGCGGGCACTTGGACTATCTATGTCAACTAGCGGGCCATTGTACTATGTAGGTTAACTAGCGGGCACTTGGCCTATCTAGGTTACCTAACGGGAACTTGGACTATGTAGGTTTACTAGCGGACACTTGGACGATCTTGGTTAACTAGCGGGCACTTGGACAATGCAGGTTCCCTAGCGGGCACTATGAATATGTAGCTTCCCTAGAGGGCACTTGGACTATGTAGGTTCCCTATGGGCACTTGGACTATCTGGGTTCCCTAACGGGCACTTGGAATATGAAGATTCCCTATCTGGCACTTGGACTATATAGGTTCCTCATTGGGCACTTGGACTATGTAGGTTCCCTATCGGGCACTTGGACTTTGTAGGTTAACTAGCGGGCCCTTGGACTATCTAGGTTACCTAGCGGGCACTTGGACTATCTAGGTTAACTAGCGGGCACTTGTACAATGCAGGTTCCCTAGCGGGCACTTTGACTACGTAGGTTCCCTTTCGGACACTTGGACTATGCACGTTCCTCAGTGGGCACCTGGACTATGTAGGTTTACTAGCGGGCACTTGGACTATCTAGGTTACCTATCGGGCATTTTGACTATGCAGGTTCCCTAGCGGGCACATGGACTATATTCGTCCCTTAGCGGGCATTTGTACTATGTAGGTTCCCTATCGGGCAGTTGGACTATGTAGGTTAACTAGCGGCCCGTAGACTATCTAGGTTACCTAGCGGGCACTTGGACTGTGTACGTCCTTCAGCGGGCACTTGGACTATCTAGGTTAACTAGAGGGCCGTTGGACTATGTAGGTTAACTTGCAGGCCCTTGGACTATCTAGGTTACCTAGCGCGACTTGGACTATCTAATTTAACGAACGTGCACTTGGACTATGTAGGTAACCTAGCGGGCACTTGGACAGTATAGGTTACTTAGCGGGCACTTGGACTATCTAGGTTAACGAATGGGCACTTGGATTATGTTGGTTACCTAGCGGGCACTTGGACTATCTAGATTAGTAAACCGGAACTTGGAATATCTAGGTTACCTAGCGGGCACTTGGACTATGTAGGTTACCTTGCGGGCACTTGGCCTATCTAGGTTACCTAACGGGAACTTGGACTATGTAGGTTTACTAGCGGACACTTGGACGATCTTGGTTAACTAGCGGGCACTTGGACAATGCAGGTTCCCTAGCGGGCACTATGAATATATAGCTTCCCTAGAGGGCACTTGGACCATATAGGTTCCCTATGGGCACTTGGACTATCTGGGTTCCCTAACGGGCACTTGGAATATGAAGATTCCCTATCGGGCACTTGGACTATGTAGGTTAACTAGCGGGCCCTTCGACTATCTAGGTTACCTAGCGGGCACTTGGACTATCTAGGTTAACTAGCGGGCACTTGTACAATGCAGGTTCCCTAGCGGGCACTTTGACTATGTAGCTTCCCTAGAGGGCACTTGGACTATATAGGTTCCCTATGGTTACTTGGACTATCTAGGTGCCCTAACGGGCACTTGGAATACGTAGGTTCCCTTTCGGACACTTGGACTATGTAGGTTCCTCAGCGGGCACTTGGATTATGTAGGTTATCTAGCGGGCACTTGGACTATCTAGGATGCCCAGCGGGCACTTGGACTACGTACGTCCCCTAGCGGGCACTTGGACTATCTAGGTTAACTAGAGGGCCCTTGGACTATGTAGGTTAACTAGAGGGCACTTGGACTATCTAGGTTAACTAACGGACCTTGGACTATGTAGGTTAACTAGCGGGCACTTGGACGATCTATGTTAACTAGCGGGCACTTGGACTATCTATGTTAACTAGCGGGAACTTGGACTATCTATGTTAACTGGCGGGCACTTGGACGATGCAGGTTCCCTAGAGGGCGCTTGGACTATGTAGGTTCCCTAACGGGCACTTGGACTATGTAGGTCCATTAGCGGGCACTTGGACTATGTTGGTTCCCTATCGGGCAGTTGGACTATGTGGGTATCCTAGCGGGCATTTGGACTATCTAGGTTACCTAGCAGGCACTTTGACTATCTAGGTTAACTAACGGGCACTTGGACTATGTAGGTTACCTAGCGGGCACTTGGACTATGTAGGTTACCTAACGGGAACTTGGACTATGTAGGTTCCTCAGCGGGCACTTGGACTATGTAGGTTATCTAGCGGGCACTTGGACTATCTAGGTTGCCCAGCGGGCAGTTGGACTACGTACGTCCCCTAGCGGGCACTTGGACTATCTAGGTTAACTAGAGGGCCCTTGGACTATGTAGGTTAACTAGAGGGCACTTGGACTATCTAGGTTAACTAACGGGCACTTGGACTATGTAGGTTCCCTAGCGGGCACTTGGACTATGTAGGTTACCTAGCAGGCACTTGGACTGTCTGGGTTACCTAGAGGGCACTTGAACTATCTAGGTTAACGAATGGGCACTTGGACTATGTAGGTTCCCTAGCGGGCACTTGGATTATGTAGGTTCCCTTCTTGCACTTGGACTATGTAGGTTTCTAGCGGGCATTTGGACTATGTAGGTTACCTAGCGGGCACTTGGGCTATGTAGGTTCCCTAGCGGGCATTTGGACTATCTAGGTTACCTAACGGGCATTTGGACTACGTACGTTACTAGTGGGCATTTGGACTATGTCGGTTACCTAGCGGATACTTGGACTATGTAGGTTCCCCATCAGGGACTTGGACAATGTAGGTTAAATAGCGGGCACTTGGACTATCTAGGTTAACTAGCGGGCCCTTGGACTATGTAGGTTAACTAGCGGGCCCTTTGACGATCTAGGTAAGCAAACGGGCACTTGGACTATGTAGGTTACCTATCAGGCACTTGGACTGTCTAGGTTACCTAGCGGGCACTTGAACTATCTAGGTTAACGAACGGGCACTTGGACTATGTAGGTTAGCTAACAGGAACTTGGACTATCTAGGTTAACGAACGGGCACTTGGACTATGGATGTTACCTAGCGGGCACTTGGACTATCTAGGTTACCTAACGGGCACTTGGACTATGCAGGTAACCTAGCGGGCACTTGGACTGTTTAAGTTACCTAGAGGGCACATGGACTATAGGTTAACTAGCGGGCACTTGGACTATATAGGTTACCTAGCGGCCCTTAGACTATGTTGGTTACCTACCGCAACTTGGACTATCTAAGTTAACGAACGTGCACTTGGACTATGTAAGTAACCTAGCGGGCACTTGGACAGTATAGGTTACCTAGCGGGCACTTGGAGTATCTAGGTTAGCAAACCGGAACTTGGAATATCTAGGTTACCAAGCGGGCACTTGGATTATGTAGGATCCCTATTGGACATTTGTACTACTTAGGTTAACTAGCGGGCACTTTGACTATCTAGGTTAACTAGCGGGCACTTGGACTATCTAGGTCAACTAGCGGGCCATTGTACTATGTAGGTTAACTAGCGGGCACTTGGCCTATCTAGGTTACCTAACGGGAACTTGGACTATGTAGGTTTACTAGCGGACACTTGGACGATCTTGGTTAACTAGCGGGCACTTGGACAATGCAGGTTCCCTAGCGGGCACTATGAATATGTAGCTTCCCTAGAGGGCACTTGGACTATGTAGGTTCCCTATGGGCACTTGGACTATCTGGGTTCCCTAACGGGCACTTGGAATATGAAGATTCCCTATCTGGCACTTGGACTATATAGGTTCCTCATTGGGCACTTGGACTATGTAGGTTCCCTATCGGGCACTTGGACTTTGTAGGTTAACTAGCGGGCCCTTGGACTATCTAGGTTACCTAGCGGGCACTTGGACTATCTAGGTTAACTAGCGGGCACTTGTACAATGCAGGTTCCCTAGCGGGCACTTTGACTACGTAGGTTCCCTTTCGGACACTTGGACTATGCACGTTCCTCAGTGGGCACCTGGACTATGTAGGTTTACTAGCGGGCACTTGGACTATCTAGGTTACCTATCGGGCATTTTGACTATGCAGGTTCCCTAGCGGGCACATGGACTATATTCGTCCCTTAGCGGGCATTTGGACTATGTAGGTTCCCTATCGGGCAGTTGGACTATGTAGGTTAACTAGCGGCCCGTAGACTATCTAGGTTACCTAGCGGGCACTTGGACTGTGTACGTCCTTCAGCGGGCACTTGGACTATCTAGGTTAACTAGAGGGCCGTTGGACTATGTAGGTTAACTTGCAGGCCCTTGGACTATCTAGGTTACCTAGCGCGACTTGGACTATCTAATTTAACGAACGTGCACTTGGACTATGTAGGTAACCTAGCGGGCACTTGGACAGTATAGGTTACTTAGCGGGCACTTGGACTATCTAGGTTAACGAATGGGCACTTGGATTATGTTGGTTACCTAGCGGGCACTTGGACTATCTAGATTAGTAAACCGGAACTTGGAATATCTAGGTTACCTAGCGGGCACTTGGACTATGTAGGTTACCTTGCGGGCACTTGGCCTATCTAGGTTACCTAACGGGAACTTGGACTATGTAGGTTTACTAGCGGACACTTGGACGATCTTGGTTAACTAGCGGGCACTTGGACAATGCAGGTTCCCTAGCGGGCACTATGAATATATAGCTTCCCTAGAGGGCACTTGGACCATATAGGTTCCCTATGGGCACTTGGACTATCTGGGTTCCCTAACGGGCACTTGGAATATGAAGATTCCCTATCGGGCACTTGGACTATGTAGGTTAACTAGCGGGCCCTTCGACTATCTAGGTTACCTAGCGGGCACTTGGACTATCTAGGTTAACTAGCGGGCACTTGTACAATGCAGGTTCCCTAGCGGGCACTTTGACTATGTAGCTTCCCTAGAGGGCACTTGGACTATATAGGTTCCCTATGGTTACTTGGACTATCTAGGTGCCCTAACGGGCACTTGGAATACGTAGGTTCCCTTTCGGACACTTGGACTATGTAGGTTCCTCAGCGGGCACTTGGATTATGTAGGTTATCTAGCGGGCACTTGGACTATCTAGGATGCCCAGCGGGCACTTGGACTACGTACGTCCCCTAGCGGGCACTTGGACTATCTAGGTTAACTAGAGGGCCCTTGGACTATGTAGGTTAACTAGAGGGCACTTGGACTATCTAGGTTAACTAACGGACCTTGGACTATGTAGGTTAACTAGCGGGCACTTGGACGATCTATGTTAACTAGCGGGCACTTGGACTATCTATGTTAACTAGCGGGAACTTGGACTATCTATGTTAACTGGCGGGCACTTGGACGATGCAGGTTCCCTAGAGGGCGCTTGGACTATGTAGGTTCCCTAACGGGCACTTGGACTATGTAGGTCCATTAGCGGGCACTTGGACTATGTTGGTTCCCTATCGGGCAGTTGGACTATGTGGGTATCCTAGCGGGCATTTGGACTATCTAGGTTACCTAGCAGGCACTTTGACTATCTAGGTTAACTAACGGGCACTTGGACTATGTAGGTTACCTAGCGGGCACTTGGACTATGTAGGTTACCTAACGGGAACTTGGACTATGTAGGTTCCTCAGCGGGCACTTGGACTATGTAGGTTATCTAGCGGGCACTTGGACTATCTAGGTTGCCCAGCGGGCACTTGGACTACGTACGTCCCCTAGCGGGCACTTGGACTATCTAGGTTAACTAGAGGGCCCTTGGACTATGTAGGTTAACTAGAGGGCACTTGGACTATCTAGGTTAACTAACGGGCACTTGGACTATGTAGGTTCCCTAGCGGGCACTTGGACTATGTAGGTTACCTAGCAGGCACTTGGACTGTCTGGGTTACCTAGAGGGCACTTGAACTATCTAGGTTAACGAATGGGCACTTGGACTATGTAGGTTCCCTAGCGGGCACTTGGATTATGTAGGTTCCCTTCTTGCACTTGGACTATGTAGGTTTCTAGCGGGCATTTGGACTATGTAGGTTACCTAGCGGGCACTTGGGCTATGTAGGTTCCCTAGCGGGCATTTGGACTATCTAGGTTACCTAACGGGCATTTGGACTACGTACGTTACTAGTGGGCATTTGGACTATGTCGGTTACCTAGCGGATACTTGGACTATGTAGGTTCCCCATCAGGGACTTGGACAATGTAGGTTAAATAGCGGGCACTTGGACTATCTAGGTTAACTAGCGGGCCCTTGGACTATGTAGGTTAACTAGCGGGCCCTTTGACGATCTAGGTAAGCAAACGGGCACTTGGACTATGTAGGTTACCTATCAGGCACTTGGACTGTCTAGGTTACCTAGCGGGCACTTGAACTATCTAGGTTAACGAACGGGCACTTGGACTATGTAGGTTAGCTAACAGGAACTTGGACTATCTAGGTTAACGAACGGGCACTTGGACTATGGATGTTACCTAGCGGGCACTTGGACTATCTAGGTTACCTAACGGGCACTTGGACTATGCAGGTAACCTAGCGGGCACTTGGACTGTTTAAGTTACCTAGAGGGCACATGGACTATAGGTTAACTAGCGGGCACTTGGACTATATAGGTTACCTAGCGGCCCTTAGACTATGTTGGTTACCTACCGCAACTTGGACTATCTAAGTTAACGAACGTGCACTTGGACTATGTAAGTAACCTAGCGGGCACTTGGACAGTATAGGTTACCTAGCGGGCACTTGGAGTATCTAGGTTAGCAAACCGGAACTTGGAATATCTAGGTTACCAAGCGGGCACTTGGATTATGTAGGATCCCTATTGGACATTTGTACTACTTAGGTTAACTAGCGGGCACTTTGACTATCTAGGTTAACTAGCGGGCACTTGGACTATCTAGGTCAACTAGCGGGCCATTGTACTATGTAGGTTAACTAGCGGGCACTTGGCCTATCTAGGTTACCTAACGGGAACTTGGACTATGTAGGTTTACTAGCGGACCCTTGGACTATCTAGATTAACTAGCGGGCACTTGAACGATGCAGGTTCCCTAGCGGGCACTTGGACTATATAGGTTAATTAGCAGGCACTTGGACTATGGAGGTTACCTAGCGGGCACTTGGACTGTCTAGGTTACCTAACGGGCACTTGGACTATGTAGGTTAATTAGCGGGCACTTGGACTATGTAGGTTACTTAGCGGGCACTTGGACTATCTAGGTTAACGAACAGGGACGTGGACTATGTAGGTAACCTAATGGGCACTTGGAATATCTAGGTTAGGTAACGGGCACTTGGACTATCTAGGTTACCTAGCGGGAACTTGGAATATGTAGGTTACCTAGCGGGCACTTGGACTATAGTTTAACTAGCGGGCACTTGGACTATATAGGTTACCTAGCGGGCCCTTGGTCTATGTATGTTACCTAGCGCAACTTGGACTATCTAAGTTAACGAACGTGCACTTGGACTATGTAGGTAACCTAGCGGGCACTTGGACAGTATAGGTTACCTAGCGGGCACTTGGACTATCTAGTTTAACGAATGGGCACTTGGACTATGTAGGTTACCTAGCGGGCACTTGGACTATCTAGGTTAGTAAACCGGAACTTGGAATATCTAGGTTACCTAGCGGGCACTTGGACTATGTAGGTTACTTTGCGGGCACTTGGCCTATCTAGGTTACCTAACGGGAACTTGGACTATGTAGGTTTACTAGCGGACACTTGGACAATCTTGGTTAACTAGCGGGCACTTGGACAATGCAGGTTCCCTAGCGGGCACTATGAATATGTAGCTTCCCTAGAGGGCACTTGGACCATATAAGTTCCCTATGGGCACTTGGACTATCTGGGTTCCCTAACGGGCACTTGGAATATGAAGATTCCCTATCGGGCACTTGGACTATGTAGGTTCCTCATTGGGCACTTGGACTATGTAGGTTCCCTATCGGGCACTTGGACTATGTAGGTTAACTAGCGGGCCCTTCGACTATCTAGGTTACCTAGCGGGCACTTGGACTATCTAGGTTAATTAAAGGGCACTTGTACAATGCAGGTTCCCTAGAGGGCACTTTGACTATGAAGGTTCCATAGAGGGCACTTGGACTATATAGGTTCCCTATGGTTACTTGGACTATCTAGGTGCCCTAACGGGCACTTGGAATACGTAGGTTCCCTTTCGCACACTTGGACTATGTAGGTTCCTCAGCGGGCACTTGGACTATGTAGGTTAACTAGCGGGCACTTGGACTATCTAGGTTGTCCAGCGGGCACTTGGACTATGTACGTCCCCTAGCGGGCACTTGGACTATGTAGGTTAACTAGCGGGCACTTGGACGATCTAGGTTTTCTAGAGGGCACTTGGACTATCTAGGTTAACTAACGGACCTTGGACTATGTAGGTTAACTAGCGGGCACTTGGACGATCTAGGTTAACTAGCAGGCACTTGGACTATCTAGGTTAACTAGCGGGAACTTAGACTCTCTATGTTAACTGGCGGGCACTTGGACGATGCAGGTTCCCTAGAGGGCACTTGGACTATGTAGGTTCCCTAACGGGCACTTGGACTATGTAGGTCCCTTAGCGGGCACTTGGATTATGTTGGTTCCCTATCGGGCAGTTGGACTCTGTAGGTTCCCTAGTGGTCACTTGGACTATGTCGGTCCCTTAGCGGGCACTTGGACTATGTTGGTTCCCTATCGGGCAGTTGGACTATGTGGGTACCCTAGCAGGCATTTGGACTATCTAGGTTACCCTGCAGGCACTTTGACTATCTAGGTTAACTAACGGGCACTTGGACTATGTAGGTTACCTAGCGGGCACTTGGACTATGTAGGTCCCTAGCGGGCACTTAGACTATGTAGGTTACCTAGCAGGCACTTGGACTGTCTAGGTTACCTAGCGGGCACTTGAACTATCTAGGTTAACGAACGGACACTTGGACTATGTAGGTTAGCTAACAGGAACTTGGACTATATAGGTTAACGAACGGGCACTTGGACTATGGAGGTTACCTAGCGGGCACTTGGACTATGGAGGTTACCTAGCGGGCACTTGGACTATCTAGGTTAGCTAACGGGTACTTGGACTATCTAGGTTCCCTAGCGGGCACTTGGACTATGGAGGTTCCCTAGCAGGGCTTTGATTATGTAAGTTCTCTAATGGGCACTTGGGCTATGTGGGTTCCCTAGCGGGCATTTGGACTATCTAGCTTACCTAACGGGCACTTGAACTATGTACGTTACTAGCGGGCATTTGGACTATGTAGGTTACCTAGCGGATACTTGGACTATGTAGGTTCCCCATCAGGGACTTGGACAATGTAGGTTAACTAGCGGGCACTTGGACTATCTAGGTTAACTAGCGGGCCCTTGGACTATGTAGGTTAACTTGCGGGCCCTTTGACGATCTAGGTTAGCAAACGGGCACTTGGACTATGTAGGTTACCTAGCAGGCACTTGGACTGTATAGGTTACCTAGAGGGCACTTGAACTATCTAGGATAACGAACGGGCACTTGGACTATGTAGGTTAGCTAACAGGAACTTGGACTATCTAGGTTAATGAACGGGCACTTGGACTATGGAGGTTACCTAGCGGGCACTTGGACTATGGAGGTTACCTAGCGGGCACTTGGACTATCTAGGTTAGCTAACGGGTACTTGGACTATCTAGGTTACCTAGCGGGCACTTGGACTATGTAGGTCCCCTATCGGGCAGTTGGACTCTGTGGGTACCCTAACGGGCATTTGGACTATGTAGGTTCCCTAGCGGTCACTTGGACTATGTCGGTCCCTTAGCGGGCACTTGGACTATGTTGGTTCCCTATCGGGCAGTTGGACTATGTGGGTACCCTAGCAGGCATTTGGACTATCTAGGTTACCTAGCAGGCACTTTGACTATCTAGGATAACTAACGGGCACATGGACTATGTAGGTTACCTAGCGGGCACTTGGACTATGTAGGTTACTTTGCGGGCACTTGGCCTATCTAGGTTACCTAACGGGAACTTGGACTATGTAGGTTTACTAGCGGACACTTGGACAATCTTGGTTAACTAGCGGGCACTTGGACAATGCAGGTTCCCTAGCGGGCACTATGAATATGTAGCTTCCCTAGAGGGCACTTGGACCATATAAGTTCCCTATGGGCACTTGGACTATCTGGGTTCCCTAACGGGCACTTGGAATATGAAGATTCCCTATCGGGCACTTGGACTATGTAGGTTCCTCATTGGGCACTTGGACTATGTAGGTTCCCTATCGGGCACTTGGACTATGTAGGTTAACTAGCGGGCCCTTCGACTATCTAGGTTACCTAGCGGGCACTTGGACTATCTAGGTTAACTAGCGGGCACTTGTACAATGCAGGTTCCCTAGCGGGCACTTTGACTATGTAGCTTCCCTAGAGGGCACTTGGACTATATAGGTTCACTATGGTTACTTGGACTATCTAGGTGCCCTAATGGGCACTTGGAATACGTAGGTTCCCTTTCGCACACTTGGACTATGTAGATCCTCAGCGGGCACTTGGACTATGTAGGTTAACTAGCGGGCACTTGGACTATCTAGGTTGTCCAGCGGGCACTTGGACTATGTACGTCCCCTAGCGGGCACTTGGACTATGTAGGTTAACTAGCGGGCACTTGGACGATCTAGGTTATCTAGAGGGCACTTGGACTATCTAGGTTAACTAACGGACCTGGGACTATGTTGGTTAACTAGCGGGCACTTGGACGATCTAGGTTAACTAGCAGGCACTTGGACTATCTAGGTTAACTAGCGGGAACTTAGACTCTCTATGTTAACTGGCGGGCACTTGGACGATGCAGGTTCCCTAGAGGGCACTTGGACTATGTAGGTTCCCTAACGGGCACTTGGACTATGTAGGTCCCTTAGCGGGCACTTGGACTATGCTGGTTCTCTATCGGGCAGTTGGACTCTGTGGGTACCCTAACGGGCATTTGGACTATGTAGGTTCCCTAGCGGTCACTTGGACTATGTCGGTCCCTTAGCGGGCACTTGGACTATGTTGGTTCCCTATCGGGCAGTTGGACTATGTGGGTACCCTAGCAGGCATTTGGACTATCTAGGTTACCCTGCAGGCACTTTGACTATCTAGGTTAACTAACGGGCACTTGGACTATGTAGGTTACCTAGCGGGCACTTGGACTATGTAGGTCCCTAGCGGGCACTTAGACTATGTAGGTTACCTAGCAGGCACTTGGACTGTCTAGGTTACCTAGCGGGCACTTGAACTATCTAGGTTAACGAACGGACACTTGGACTATGTAGGTTAGCTAACAGGAACTTGGACTATATAGGTTAACGAACGGGCACTTGGACTATGGAGGTTACCTAGCGGGCACTTGGACTATGGAGGTTACCTAGCGGGCACTTGGACTATCTAGGTTAGCTAACGGGTACTTGGACTATCTAGGTTCCCTAGCGGGCACTTGGACTATGGAGGTTCCCTAGCAGGGCTTTGATTATGTAAGTTCTCTAATGGGCACTTGGGCTATGTGGGTTCCCTAGCGGGCATTTGGACTATCTAGGTTACCTAACGGGCACTTGGACTATGTACGTTACTAGCGGGCATTTGGACTATGTAGGTTACCTAGCGGATACTTGGACTATGTAGGTTCCCCATCAGGGACTTGGACAATGTAGGTTAACTAGCGGGCACTTGGACTATCTAGGTTAACTAGCGGGCCCTTGGACTATGTAGGTTAACTAGCGGGCCCTTTGACGATCTAGGTTAGCAAACGGGCACTTGGACTATGTAGGTTACCTAGCAGGCACTTGAACTGTATAGGTTACCTAGAGGGCACTTGAACTATCTAGGATAACGAACGGGCAATTGGACTATGTAGGTTAGCTAACAGGAACTTGGACTATCTAGGTTAATGAACGGGCACTTGGACTATGGAGGTTACCTAGCGGGCACTTGGACTATGGAGGTTACCTAGCGGGCACTTGGAATATCTAGGTTAGCTAACGGGTACTTGGACTATCTAGGTTACCTAGCGGGCACTTGGACTATGTAGGTCCCCTATCGGGCAGTTGGACTCTGTGGGTACCCTAACGGGCGTTTGGACTATGTAGGTTCCCTAGCGGTCACTTGGACTATGTCGGTCCCTTAGCGGGCACTTGGACTATGTTGGTTCCCTATCGGGCAGTTGGACTATGTGGGTACCCTAGCAGGCATTTGGACTATCTAGGTTACCTAGCAGGCACTTTGACTATCTAGGTTAACTAACGGGCACATGGACTATGTAGGTTACCTAGCGGGCACTTGGACTATGTAGGTTACTTTGCGGGCACTTGGCCTATCTAGGTTACCTAACGGGAACTTGGACTATGTAGGTTTACTAGCGGACACTTGGACAATCTTGGTTAACTAGCGGGCACTTGGACAATGCAGGTTCCCTAGCGGGCACTATGAATATGTAGCTTCCCTAGAGGGCACTTGGACCATATAAGTTCCCTATGGGCACTTGGACTATCTGGGTTCCCTAACGGGCACTTGGAATATGAAGATTCCCTATCGGGCACTTGGACTATGTAGGTTCCTCATTGGGCACTTGGACTATGTAGGTTCCCTATCGGGCACTTGGACTATGTAGGTTAACTAGCGGGCCCTTCGACTATCTAGGTTACCTAGCGGGCACTTGGACTATCTAGGTTAACTAGCGGGCACTTGTACAATGCAGGTTCCCTAGCGGGCACTTTGACTATGTAGCTTCCCTAGAGGGCACTTGGACTATATAGGTTCACTATGGTTACTTGGACTATCTAGGTGCCCTAATGGGCACTTGGAATACGTAGGTTCCCTTTCACACACTTGGACTATGTAGGTTCCTCAGCGGGCACTTGGACTATGTAGGTTAACTAGCGGGCACTTGGACTATCTAGGTTGTCCAGCGGGCACTTGGACTATGTACGTCCCCTAGCGGGCACTTGGACTATGTAGGTTAACTAGCGGGCACTTGGACGATCTAGGTTATCTAGAGGGCACTTGGACTATCTAGGTTAACTAACGGACCTGGGACTATGTAGGTTAACTAGCGGGCACTTGGACGATCTAGGTTAACTAGCAGGCACTTGGACTATCTAGGTTAACTAGCGGGAACTTAGACTCTCTATGTTAACTGGCGGGCACTTGGACGATGCAGGTTCCCTAGAGGGCACTTGGACTATGCAGGTTCCCTAACGGGCACTTGGACTATGTAGGTCCCTTAGCGGGCACTTGGACTATGCTGGTTCCCTATCGGGCAGTTGGACTCTGTGGGTACCCTAACGGGCATTTGGACTATGTAGGTTCCCTAGCGGTCACTTGGACTATGTCGGTCCCTTAGCGGGCACTTGGACTATGTTGGTTCCCTATCGGGCAGTTGGACTATGTGGGTACCCTAGCAGGCATTTGGACTATCTAGGTTACCTAGCAGGCACTTTGACTATCTAGGTTAACTAACGGGCACTTGGACTATGTAGGTTACCTAGAGGGCACTTGGACTATGTAGGTCCCTAGCGGGCACTTAGACTATGTAGGTTACCTAGCAGGCCCTTGGACTGTCTAGGTTACCTAGCGGGCACTTGAACTATCTAGGTTAACGAACGGACACTTGGACTATGTAGGTTAGCTAACAGAAACTTGGACTATATAGGTTAACGAACGGGCACTTGGACTATGGAGGTTACCTAGCGGGCAAGTGGACTATGGAGGTTACCTAGCGGGCACTTGGACTATCTAGGTTAGCTAACGGGTACTTGGACTATCTAGGTTCCCTAGCGGGCACTTGGACTATGGAGGTTCCCTAGCAGGGCTTTGATTATGTAAGTTCTCTAATGGGCACTTGGGCTATGTGGGTTCCCTAGCGGGCATTTGGACTATCTAGGTTACCTAACGGGCACTTGGACTATGTACGTTACTAGCGGGCATTTGGACTATGTAGGTTACCTAGCGGATACTTGGACTATGTAGGTTCCCCATCAGGGACTTGGACAATGTAGGTTAACTAGCGGGCACCTGGACTATCTAGGTTAACTAGCGGGCCCTTGGACTATGTAGGTTAACTAGCGGGCCCTTTGACGATCTAGGTTAGCAAACGGGCACTTGGACTATGTAGGTTACCTAGCAGGCACTTGGACTGTCTAGGTTACCTAGAGGGCACTTGAACTATCTAGGTTAACGAATGGGCACTTGGACTATGTAGGTTAGCTAACAGGAACTTGGACTATCTAGGTTAATGAACGGGCACTTGGACTATGGAGGTTACCTAGCGGGCACTTGGACTATGGAGGTTACCTAGCGGGCACTTGGACTATCTAGATTAGCTAACGGGTACTTGGACTATCTAGGTTACCTAGCGGGCACTTGGACTATGTAGGTTACCTAGCGGGCAATTGTACTATCTAGGTTACCTAACGGGCACTTGGACTATGCAGGTAACTTAGCGGGCACTTGGACTATGTAGGTTAACTAGCGGGCACTTGGA
The DNA here is from genome assembly GCF_050624435.1 of Tenrec ecaudatus. Taxonomy (NCBI): domain Eukaryota; kingdom Metazoa; phylum Chordata; class Mammalia; order Afrosoricida; family Tenrecidae; genus Tenrec; species Tenrec ecaudatus. The sequence continues at coordinate 487,077 of NW_027458650.1, forward strand.
CTATCTAGGTTACCTAACGGGCACCTGGACTATCTAGATTACCTAGTGGGCACTTGGATTCTAAAGGTTACCTAGCCGGCCCTTGGACTATGTAGGTTACCTAGCGGGCAATTGGACTATCTAGGTTAACGAACGGGCACGTGGACGATGTAGGTAACCTAACGGGCACTTGGACTATCTAGGTTAGGTAACGGGCACTTGGACTATCTAGGTTACCTAGCGGAAACTTGGAATATGTAGGTTACCTAGAGGGCACTTGGACTATAGGCTAACTAGCGGGCACTTGGACTTATAGGTTACCTAGCGGCCCTTGGACTATGTTGGTTACCTACCGCGACTTGGACTATCTAAGTTAACGAAAGTGCACTTGGACTATGTAAGTAACCTAGTGGGCACTTGGACAGTATAGGTTACCTAGCAGGCACTTGGACTATCTAGGTTAACGAATGGGCACTTGGACTACGTAGGTTACCTAGCGGGCACTTGGACTATCTAGGTTAGCAAACCGGAACTTGGAATATCTAGGTTACCTAGCGGGCACTTGGACTATGTAGGATCCCTATCGGACATTTGTACTACTTAGGTTAACTAGCGGGCACTTTGACTATCTAGGTTAACTAGCGGGCACTTGGACTATGTAGGTCAACTAGCGGGCCATTGTACTATGTAGGTTAACTAGCGGGCACTTGGCCTATCTAGGTTACCTAACGGGAACTTGGACTATGTAGGTTTACTAGCGGACACTTGGACGATCTAGGTTAACTAGCGGGCACTTGGACAATGCAGGTTCCCTAGCGGGCATTATGAATATGTAGCTTCCCTAGAGGGAACTTGGAGTATAAAGGTTCCCTATGGGCACTTGGACAATCTGGGTTCCCTAACGGGCACTTGGAATATGAAGATTCCCTATCGGGCACTTGGACTATATAGGTTAATTAGCGGGCACTTGGACTATGGAGGTTACCTAGCGGGCACTTGGACTATGGAAGTTAACTAGCGGGCACTTGGCCTATCTAGGTTACCTAACGGGAACTTGGACTATGTAGGTTTACTAGCGGACCCTTGGACTATCTAGATTAACTAGCGGGCACTTGGACGATGCAGGTTCCCTAGCGGGCACTTGGACTATATAGGTTAATTAGCGGGCACTTGGACTATGGAGGTTACCTAGCGGGCGCTTGGACTGTCTAGGTTACCTAACGGGCACTTGGACTATGTAGGTTAATTAGCGGGCACTTGGACTATGTAGGTTACCTAGCAGGCATTTGGACTATCTAGGTTAACGAACCGGCACGTGGACTATGTAGGTAACCTAACGGGCACTTGGACTACGTAGGTTAGGTAACGGGCACTTGGACTATCTAGGTTACCTAGCGGGAACTTGGAATATGTAGGTTACCTAGCGGGCACTTGGACTATAGTTTAACTAGCGGGCACTTGGACTATATAGGTTACCTAGCGGGCCCTTGGACTATATAGGTTACCTAGCGCGACTTGGACTATCTAAGTTAACGAACGTGCACTTGGACTATGTAAGTATCCTAGCGGGCACTTGGACAGTATAGGTTACCTAGCGGGCACTTGGACTATCTAGGTTAACGAATGGGCACTTGGACTATGTAGGTTACCTAGCGGGCACTTGGACTATCTAGGTTAGTAAACCGGAACCTGGAATATCTAGGTTACCTAGCGGGCAATTGGACTATGTAGGTTACCTTGCGGGCACTTGGCCTATCTAGGTTACCTAGCGGGCACTTGGACTATGTAGGTTCCTCATTGGGCACTTGGACTATGTAGGTTACCTAGCAGGCACTTGGACTGTCTAGGTTACCAAGCGGGCACTTGGACTGTCTAGGTTACCTAGCGGGCACTTGGACTATGTTCGTACCTTAGCGGACACTTGGACTATGTAGGTTACCTAGCAGGCACTTGGACTGTCTAGGTTACCTAGCGGGCACTTGGACTGTCTAGGTTACCTAGCGGGCACATGAACTATCTAGGTTAACGAACGCGCACTTGGACTATATAGGTTAGCTAACAGGAACTTGGACTATATAGGTTAAAGAACGGGCACTTGGACTATGGAGGTTACCTAGCGGGCACTTGGACTATGGAGGTTAACTAGCGGGCACTTGGACTATCTAGGTTAGCTAACGGGTACTTGGACTATCTAGGTTCCCTAGCGGGCACTTGGACTATGTAGGTTCCCTAGCAGGGCTTTGAATATGTAAGTTCTCTAACGGGCACTTGGACTATGTGTGTTCCCTAGCGGGCATTTGGACTATCTAGGTTACCTAACGGGCACTTGGACTATGTACGTTACTAGCGGGCATTTGGACTATGTAGGTTACTTAGCGGATACTTGGACTATGTAGGTTCCCCATCAGGGACTAGGACAATGTAGGTTAACTAGCGGGTACTTGGACTATCTAGGTTATCTAGAGGGCCCTTGGACTATGCAGGTTAACTAGCGGGGCCTTTGACGATCTAGGTTAGCAAACGGGCACTTGGACTATGTAGGGTACCTAGCAGGCACTTGGACTGTCTAGGTTACCTAGCGGGCACTTGAACTATCTAGGTTAACGAACGGGCACTTGGACTATGTAGGTTACCTAACAGGAACTTGGACTATCTAGGTTAACGAACGGGCACTTGGACTATGGAGGTTACCTAGCGGGCACTTGGACTATGGAGGTTACCTAGCGGGCACTTGGACTATCTCGGTTAGCTAACGGGTACTTGGACTATCTAGGTTACCTAGCGGGCACTTGGACTATGTAGGTTACGTAGCGGGCACTTGGACTATCTAGGTTACCTAACGGGCACTTGGACTATGCAGGTAACCTAGCGGGCACTTGGACTGTTTAAGTTAACCAGGGGGCACTTGGACTATGTAGGTTAACTAGCGGGCACTTGGACTATCTAGGTTACCTAACGGGCACCTGGACTATCTAGATTACCTAGCGGGCATTTGGATTCTAAAGGTTACCTAGCCGGCCCTTGGACTATGTAGGTTACCTAGCGGGCAATTGGACGATCTAGGTTAACGAACGGGCACGTGGACTATGTAGTTAACCTAACGGGCACTTGGACTATCTAGGTTAGGTAACGGGCACTTGGACTATCTAGGTTACCTAGCGAGAACTTGGAATATGTAGGTTACCTAGAGGGCACTTGGACTATAGGTTAATTAGCGGGCACTTGGACTATATAGGTTACCTAGCAGCCCTTGGACTATGTTGGTTACCTACCGCGACTTGGACTATCTAAGTTAACAAATGGGCACTTGAACTACGTAGGTTACCTAACGGGTACTTGGACTATCTAGGTTCCCTAGCGGGCACTTGGACTATATAGGTTCCCTAGCAGGGCTTTGACTATGTAAGTTCTCTAACGGGCACTTGGACTATGTGTGTTCCCTAGCGGGCATTTGGACTATCTAGGTTACCTAACGGGCACTTGGACTATGTACGTTACTAGCGGGCATTTGGACTATGTAGGTTACCTAGCGGATACTTGGACTATGTAGGTTCCCCATCATGGACTTGGACAATGTAGGTTAACTAGCGGGCACTTGGACTATCTAGGTTAACTAGCGGGCCCTTGGACTATGTAGGTTAACTAGCGGGCCCTTTGACGATCTAGGTTAGCAAACGGGCACTTGGACTATGTAGGTTACCTAGCAGGCACTTGGACTGTCTAGGTTACCTAGCGGGCACTTGAACTATCTAGGTTAACGAACGGGCACTTGGACTATGTAGGTTAGCTAACAGGAACTTGGACTCTCTAGGTTAACTAGCGGGCACTTGGCCTATCTAGGTTACCTAACGGGAACTTGGACTATGTAGGTTTACTAGCGGACACTTGGACGATCTAGGTTAACTAGCGGGCACTTGGACAATGCAGGTTCCCTAGCGGGCACTATGAATATGTAGCTTCCCTAGAGGGAACTTGGACTATATAGGTTCCCTATGGGCACTTGGACAATCTGGGTTCCCTAACGGGCTCTTGGAATATGAAGATTCCCTATCGGGCACTTGGACTATGTAGGTTCCTCATTGGGCACTTGGACTATGTTGGTTCCCTATCGGGCAGTTGGACTATGTGGGTACCCTAGCAGGCATTTGGACTATCTAGGTTACCTAGCAGGCACTTTGACTATCTAGGTTAACTAACGGGCACTTGGACTATGTAGGTTACCTAGCGGGCACTTGGACTATGTAGGTTCCCTAGCGGGCACTTGGACTATGTAGGTTACCTAGCAGGCACTTGGACTTTCTAGGTTACCTAGCGGGCACTTGAACTATCTAGGTTAACGAACGGGCACTTGGACTATGTAGTTTAGCTAACAGGAACTTAGACTATCTAGGTTAACGAACGGGCACTTGGACTATGGAGGTTACCTAGCGGGCACTTGGACTATGGAGGTTACCTAGCGGGCACTTGGACTATCTAGGTTAGCTAACGGGTTCTTGGACTATCTAGGTTCCCTAGCGGGCACTTGGACTATGTAGGTTCCCTAGCAGGGCTTTGACAATGTAAGTTCTCTAACGGGCACTGGGACTATGTGTGTTCCCTAGCGGGCATTTGGACTATGTACGTTACTAGCGGGCATTTGGACTATGTAGGTTACCTAGCGGATACTTGGACTATGTAGGTTCCCCATCAGGTACTTGCACAATGTAGGTTAACTAGCGGGCACTTGGACTATGTAGGTTAACTAGCGGGCCCTTTGACGATCTAGGTTAGCAAACGGGCACTTGGACTATGTAGGTTACCTAGCAGGCACTTGGACTGTCTAGGTTACCTGGCGGGCACTTGAACAATCTAGGTTAACGAACGGGCACTTGGACTATGTAGGTTAGCTAACAAGAACTTGGACTATCTAGGTTAACGAAAGGGCACTTGGACTATGGCGGTTACCTAGCGGGCACTTGGACTATGGAGGTTACCTAGCGGGCACTTGGACTATCTAGGTTAGCTAACGGGCACTTGGACTATGTAGGTTACCTAGCAGGCACTTGGACTGTCTAGGTTACCTAGCGGGCACTTGGACTGTCTAGGTTACCTAGCGGGCACATGAACTATCTAGGTTAACGAACGGGCACTTGGACTATGTAGGTTAGCTAACAGGAACTTGGACTATATAGGTTAAAGAACGGGCACTTGGACTATGGAGGTTACCTAGCGGGCACTTGGACTATGGAGGTTAACTAGCGGGCACTTGGACTATCTAGGTTAGCTAACGGGTACTTGGACTATCTAGGTTCCCAGCGGGCACTTGGACTATGTAGGATCCCTAGCAGGGCTTTGAATATGTAAGTTCTCTAACGGGCACTTGGACTATGTGTGTTCCCTAGCGGGCATTTGGACTATCTAGGTTACCTAACGGGCACTTGGACTATGTACGTTACTAGCGGGCATTTGGACTATGTAGATTACTTAGCGGATACTTGGACTATGTAGGTTCCCCATCAGGGACTTGGACAATGTAGGTTAACTACCGGGTACTTGGACTATCTAGGTTAACTAGAGGGCCCTTGGACTATGTAGGTTAACTAGCGGGCCCTTTGACAATCTAGGTTAGCAAACGGGCACTTGGACTATGTAGGTTACCTAGCAGGCACTTGGACTGTCTAGGTTACCTAGCGGGCACTTGAACTATCTAGGTTAACGAACGGGCACTTGGACTATGTAGGTTAGCTAACAGGAACTTGGACTATCTAGGTTAACGAACGGGCACTTGGACTATGGAGGTTACCTAGCGGGCACTTGGACTATGGAGGTTACCTAGCGGGCACTTGGACTATCTAGGTTAGCTAACGGGTACTTGGACTATCTAGGTTACCTACCGGGCACTTGGACTATGTAGGTTACGTAGCGGGCACTTGGACTATCTAGGTTACCTAACGGGCACTTGGACTATGCAGGTAACCTAGCGGGCACTTGGACTGTTTAAGTTAACCAGGGGGCACTTGGACTATGTAGGTTAACTAGCGGGCACTTGGACTATCTAGGTTACCTAACGGGCACCTGGACTATCTAGATTACCTAGCGGGCACTTGGATTCTAAAGGTTACCTAGCCGGCCCTTGGACTATGTAGGTTACCTAGCGGGCAATTGGACGATCTAGGTTAACGAACGGGCACGTGGACTATGTAGTTAACCTAACGGGCACTTGGACTATCTAGGTTAGGTAACGGGCACTTGGACTATCTAGGTTACCTAGCGAGAACTTGGAATATGTAGGTTACCTAGAGGGCACTTGGACTATAGGTTAATTAGCGGGCACTTGGACTATATAGGTTACCTAGCAGCCCTTGGACTATGTTGGTTACCTACCGCGACTTGGACTATCTAAGTTAACGAATGGGCACTTTAACTATGTAGGTTACCTAACGGGTACTTGGACTATCTAGGTTCCCTAGCGGGCACTTGGACTATGTAGGTTCCCTAGCAGGGCTTTGACTATGTAAGTTCTCTAACGGGCACTTGGACTATGTGTGTTCCCTAGCGGGCATTTGGACTATCTAGGTTACCTAACGGGCACTTGGACTATGTACGTTACTAGCGGGCATTTGGACTATGTAGGTTAACTAGCGGGCCCTTTGACGATCTAGGTTAGCAAACGGGCACTTGGACTATGTAGGTTACCTAGCAGGCACTTGGACTGTCTAGGTTACCTAGCGGGCACTTGAACTATCTAGGTTAACGAACGGGCACTTGGACTATGTAGGTTAGCTAACAGGAACTTGGACTCTCTAGGTTAACTAGCGGGCACTTGGCCTATCTAGGTTACCTAACGGGAACTTGGACTATGTAGGTTTACTAGCGGACACTTGGACGATCTAGGTTAACTAGCGGGCACTTGGACAATGCAGGTTCCCTAGCGGGCACTATGAATATGTAGCTTCCCTAGAGGGAACTTGGACTATATAGGTTCCCTATGGGCACTTGGACAATCTGGGTTCCCTAACGGGCACTTGGAATATGAAGATTCCCTATCGGGCACTTGGACTATGTAGGTTCCTCATTGGGCACTTGGACTATGTTGGTTCCCTATCGGGCAGTTGGACTATGTGGGTACCCTAGCAGGCATTTGGACTATCTAGGTTACCTAGCAGGCACTTTGACTATCTAGGTTAACTAACGGGCACTTGGACTATGTAGGTTACCTAGCGGGCACTTGGACTATGTAGGTTCCCTAGCGGGCACTTGGACTATGTAGGTTACCTAGCAGGCACTTGGACTTTCTAGGTTACCTAGCGGGCACTTGAACTATCTAGGTTAACGAACGGGCACTTGGACTATGTAGTTTAGCTAACAGGAACTTAGACTATCTAGGTTAACGAACGGGCACTTGGACTATGGAGGTTACCTAGCGGGCACTTGGACTATGGAGGTTACCTAGCGGGCACTTGGACTATCTAGGTTAGCTAACGGGTTCTTGGACTATCTAGGTTCCCTAGCGGGCACTTGGACTATGTAGGTTCACTAGCAGGGCTTTGACAATGTAAGTTCTCTAACGGGCACTGGGACTATGTGTGTTCCCTAGCGGGCATTTGGACTATGTACGTTACTAGCGGGCATTTGGACTATGTAGGTTACCTAGCGGATACTTGGACTATGTAGGTTCCCCATCAGGTACTTGCACAATGTAGGTTAACTAGCGGGCACTTGGACTATGTAGGTTAACTAGCAGGCCCTTTGACGATCTAGGTTAGCAAACGGGCACTTGGACTATGTAGGTTACCTAGCAGGCACTTGGACTGTCTAGGTTACCTGGCGGGCACTTGAACAATCTAGGTTAACGAACGGGCACTTGGACTATGTAGGTTAGCTAACAAGAACTTGGACTATCTAGGTTAACGAAAGGGCACTTGGACTATGGCGGTTACCTAGCGGGCACTTGGACTATGGAGGTTACCTAGCGGGCACTTGGACTATCTAGGTTAGCTAACGGGTACTTGGACTATCTAGGTTACCTAGCGGGCACTTGGACTATGTAGGTTACCTAGCGGGCACTTGGACTATCTAGGTTACCTAACGGGCACTTGGACTATGCAGGTAACCTAGCGGGCACTTGGACTGTTTAAGTTAACCAGCGGGCACTTGGACTATGTAGGTTAACTAGCGGGCACTTGGACTATCTAGGTTACCTAACAGGCATTTGGACTATGTAGGTTCCCTAGCGTGCAATTGGATTATGTAGGTTCCCTTCTTGCACTTGGACTATGTAGGTTTCTAGCGGGCATTTGGACTATGTAGGTTACCTAGCGGGCACTTGGGCTATGTAGGTTCCCTAGCGGGCATTTGGACTATCTAGGTTACCTAACGGGCATTTGGACTACGTACGTTACTAGTGGGCATTTGGACTATGTAGGTTACCTAGCGGATACTTGGACTATGTAGGTTCCCCATCAGGGACTTGGACAATGTAGGTTAACTATCGGGCACTTGGACTATCTAGGTTAACTAGAGGGCCCTTGGACTATGTAGGTTAACTAGCGGGCCCTTTGACGATCTAGGTTAGCAAAAGGGCACTTGGACTATGTAGGTTACCTAGCAGGCACTTGGACTGTCTAGGTTACCTAGCGGGCACTTGAACTATCTAGGTTAACGAACGGGCACTTGGACAATGTAGGTTAGCTAACAGGAACGTGGACTCTCTAGGTTAACGAACGGGCACTTGGACTATGGATGTTACCTAGCGGGCACTTGGACTATGGAGGTTACCTAGCGGGCACTTGGACTATCTAGGTTACCTAACGGGCACTTGGACTATGCAGGTAACCTAGCGGGCACTTGGACTGTTTAAGTTACCTAGAGGGCACTTGGACTATAGGTTAACTAGCGGGTACTTGGACTATATAGGTTACCTAGTGGCCCTTAGACTATGTTGGTTACCTACCGCGACTTGGACTATCTAAGTTAACGAACGTGCACTTGGACTATGTAAGTAACCTAGCGGGCACTGGGACAGTATAGGTTACATAGCGGGCACTTGGACTATCTAGGTTAGCAAACCGGAACTAGGAATATCTAGGTTACCTAGCGGGCAATTGGATTATGTAGGATCCCTATTGGACATTTGTACTACTTAGGTTAACTAGCGGGCACTTTGACTATCTAGGTTAACTAACGGGCACTTGGACTATCTAGGTCAACTAGAGGGCCATTGTACTATGTAGTTTAACTAGCGGGCACTTGGCCTATCTAGGTTACCTAACGGGAACTTGGACTATGTAGGTTTACTAGCGGACCCTTGGACGATCTAGGTTAACTAGCGGTCACTTGGACAATGCAGGTTCCCTAGCGGGCACTATGAATATGTAGCTTCCCTAGAGGGAACTTGGACTATATAGGTTCCCTATGGGCACTTGGACAATCTGGGTTCCCTAACGGGCACTTGGAATATGAAGATTCCCTATCGGGCACTTGGACTATGTAGGTTCCTCATTGGGCAATTGGACTATGTAGGTTAACTAGCGGGCCCTTGGACTATCTAGGTTACCTAGCGGGCACTTGGACTATCTAGGTTAACTAGAGGGCACTTGTACAATGCAGGTTCCCTAGCGGGCACTTTGACTATGTAGGTTCCCTAGAGGGCACTTAGACTATATAGGTTCCCTATGGGCACTTGGACTATCTAGGTGCCCTAATGGGCACTTGGAATACGTAGGTTCCCTTTCGGACACTTGGACTATGTAGGTTCCTCAGCGGGCACTTGGACTATGTAGGTTAACTAGCGGGCACTTGGACTATGTTCGTACCTTAGCGGACACTTGGACTATGTAGGTTCCCTATCGGGCAGTTGGACTATGTAGGTTAACTAGCGGGCCCTTAGACTATCTAGGTTACCTAGCGGGCACTTGGACTATGTACGTCCCCTAGCGGGCACTTGGACTATCTAGGTTAAATAGAGGGCCCTTGGACTATGTAGGTTAACTAGCGGGCACTTGGAATATCTAGGTTAACTAGCGGACCTTGGACTATGTAGGTTAACTAGCGGGCACTTGGACGATCTAGGTTAACTAGCGGCCACTTGGACTATCTAGCTTAACTAGCGGGCACTTGGACGATGCAGGTTCCCTAGCGGGCACTTGGACTATATAGGTTTATTAGCGGGCACTTGGACTATGGAGGTTACCTAGCGGGCACTTGGACTGTCTAGGTTACCTAACGGGCACTTGGACTATGTAGGTTAATTAGCGGGCACTTGGACTATGTAGGTTACCTAGCGGGCACTTGGACTATCTAGGTTAACGAACCGGCACGTGGACTATGTAGGTAACCTAACGGGCACTTGGACTATGTAGGTTAGGTAACGGGCACTTGGACTATCTAGGTTACCTAGCGGGAACTTGGAATATGTAGGTTACCTAGCGGGCACTTGGACTATAGTTTAACTAGCGGGCACTTGGACTATATAGGTTACCTAGCGGGCCCTTGGACTATATAGGTTACCTAGCGCGACTTGGACTATCTAAGTTAACGAACGTGCACTTGGACTATGTAGGTAACCTAGCGGGCACTTGGACAGTATAGGTTACCTAGCGGGCACTTGGATTATCTAGGTTAACGAATGGGCACTTGGACTATGTAGGTTACCTAACGGGCACTTGGCCTATCTAGGTTAGTAAACTGGGACTTGGAATGTCTAGGTTACCTAGCGGGCACTTGGACTATGTAGGTTACCTTGCGGGCACTTGGCCTATCTAGGTTACCTAACGGGAACTTGTACTATGTAGGTTTACTAGCGGACACTTGGACAATCTTGGTTAACTAGCGGGCACTTGGACAATGCAGGTTCCCTAGCGGGCACTATGAATATGTAGCTTCCCTAGAGGGAACGTGGACTATATAGGTTCCCTATGGGCACTTGGACAATCTGGGTTCCCTAACGGGCACTTGGAATATGAAGATTCCCTATCGGGCACTTGGACTATGTAGGTTCCTCATAGGGCACTTGGACTATGTAGGTTAACTAGCGGGCCCTTGGACTATCTAGGTTACCTAGCGGGCACTTGGACTATCTAGGTTAACTAGAGGGCACTTGTACAATGCAGGTTCCCTAGCGGGCACTTTGACTATGTAGGTTCCCTAGAGGGCACTTAGACTATATAGGTTCCCTATGGGCACTTGGACTATCTAGGTGCCCTAATGGGCACTTGGAATACGTAGGTTCCCTTTCGGACACTTGGACTATGTAGGTTCCTCAGCGGGCACTTGGACTATGTAGGTTAACTAGCGGGCACTTGGACTATGTTCGTACCTTAGCGGACACTTGGACTATGTAGGTTCCCTATCGGGCAGTTGGACTATGTAGGTTAACTAGCGGGCCCTTAGACTATCTAGGTTACCTAGCGGGCACTTGGACTATGTACGTCCCCTAGCGGGCACTTGGACTATCTAGGTTAAATAGAGGGCCCTTGGACTATGTAGGTTAACTAGCGGGCACTTGGAATATCTAGGTTAACTAGCGGACCTTGGACTATGTAGGTTAACTAGCGGGCACTTGGACGATCTAGGTTAACTAGCGGCCACTTGGACTATCTAGCTTAACTAGCGGGCACTTGGACGATGCAGGTTCCCTAGCGGGCACTTGGACTATATAGGTTTATTAGCGGGCACTTGGACTATGGAGGTTACCTAGCGGGCACTTGGACTGTCTAGGTTACCTAACGGGCACTTGGACTATGTAGGTTAATTAGCGGGCACTTGGACTATGTAGGTTACCTAGCGGGCACTTGGACTATCTAGGTTAACGAACCGGCACGTGGACTATGTAGGTAACCTAACGGGCACTTGGACTATGTAGGTTAGGTAACGGGCACTTGGACTATCTAGGTTACCTAGCGGGAACATGGAATATGTAGGTTACCTAGCGGGCACTTGGACTATAGTTTAACTAGCGGGCACTTGGACTATATAGGTTACCTAGCGGGCCCTTGGACTATATAGGTTACCTAGCGCGACTTGGACTATCTAAGTTAACGAACGTGCACTTGGACTATGTAGGTAAACTAGCGGGCACTTGGACAGTATAGGTTACCTAGCGGGCACTTGGATTATCTAGGTTAACGAATGGGCACTTGGACTATGTAGGTTACCTAACGGGTTCTTGGCCTATCTAGGTTAGTAAACTGGAACTTGGAATGTCTAGGTTACCTAGCGGGCACGTGGACTATGTAGGTTACCTTGCGGGCACTTGGCCTATCTAGGTTACCTAACGGGAACTTGTACTATGTAGGTTTACTAGCGGACACTTGGACAATCTTGGTTAACTAGCGGGCACTTGGACAATGCAGGTTCCCTAGCGGGCACTATGAATATGTAGCTTCCCTAGAGGGCACTTGGACCATATAGGTTCCCTATGGGCACTTGGACTATCTGGGTTCCCTAACGGGCACTTGGAATATGAAGTTTCCCTATCGGGCACGTGGACTATGTAGGTTCCTCATTGGGCACTTGGACTATGTAGGTTACCTAGCAGGCACTTGGACTGTCTAGGTTACCTAGCGGGCACATGAACTATCTAGGTTAACGAACGGGCACTTGGACTATGTAGGTTAGCTAACAGGAACTTGGACTATATAGGTTAAAGAACGGGCACTTGGACTATGGAGGTTACCTAGCGGGCACTTGGACTATGGAGGTTACCTAGCGGGCACTTGGACTATCTAGGTTAGCTAACGGGTACGTGGACTATCTAGGTTCCCTAGCGGGCACTTGGACTATGTAGTTTCCCTAGCAGGGCTTTGACTATGTAAGTTCTCTAACGGGCACTTGGACTATGTGTGTTCCCTAGCGGGCATTTGGACTATCTAGGTTACCTAACGGGCACTTGGACTATGTACGTTACTAGCGGGCATTTGGACTATGTAGGTTACCTAGCGGATACTTGGACTATGTAGGTTCCCCATCAGGGACTTGGACAATGTAGGTTAACTAGCGGGCACTTGGACTATCTAGGTTAACTAGAGGGCCCTTGGACTATGTAGGTTAACTAGTGGGCCCTTTGACGATCTAGGTTAGCAAACGGGCACTTGGACTATGTAGGTTACCTAGCAGGCACTTGGACTGTCTTGGTTACCTAGCGGGCACTTGAACTATCTAGGTTAACGAAATGGCACTTGGACTATGTAGGTTAGCTAACAGGAACTTGGACTATCTAGGTTAACGAACGGGCACTTGGACTATGGAGGTTACCTAGCGGGCACTTGGACTATGGAGGTTACCTAGCGGGCACTTGGACTATCTAGGTTAGCTAACGGGTACTTGGACTATCTAGGTTACCTAGCGGGCACTTGGACTATGTAGATTACGTAGCGGGCACTGGGACTATCTAGGTTACCTAACGGGCACTTGGACTATGCAGGTAACCTAGCGGGCACTTGGACTGTTTAAGTTAACCAGGGGGCACTTGGACTATGTAGGTTAACTAGCGGGCACTAGGACTATCTAGGTTACCTAACGGGCACCTGGACTATCTAGATTACCTAGCGGGCACTTGGATTCTAAAGGTTACCTAGCCGGCCCTTGGACTATGTAGGTTACCTAGCGGGCAATTGGACGATCTAGGTTAACGAACGGGCACGTGGACTATGTAGTTAACCTAACGGGCACTTGGACTATCTAGGTTAGGTAACGGGCACTTGGACTATCTAGGTTACCTAGCGGGAACTTGGAATATGTAGGTTACCTAGAGGGCACTTGGACTATAGGTTAATTAGCGGGCACTTGGTCTATATAGGTTACCTAGCGGCCCTTGGACTATGTTGGTTACCTACCGCGACTTGGACTATCTAAGTTAACGAATGGGCACTTGAACTACGTAGGTTACCTAGCGGGCACTTGGACTATCTAGGTTAGCAAACCGGAACTTGGAATATCTAGGTTACCTAGCGGGCACTTGGACTATGTAGGATCCCTATCGGACATTTGTACTACTTAGGTTAACTAGCGGGCCCTTTGACTATGTAGGTTAACTAGCGCGCACTTGGACTATCTAGGTCAACTAGCGGGCCATTGTACTATGTAGGTTAACTAGCGGGCACTTGGCCTATCTAGGTTACCTAACGGGAACTTGGACTACGTAGGTTTACTAGCGGACACTTGGACGATCTAGGTTAACTAGCGGGCACTTGGACAATGCAGGTTCCCTAGCGGGCACTATGAATATGTAGCTTCCCCAGAGGGAACTTGGACTATATAGGTTCCCTAAGGGCACTTGGACAATCTGGGTTCCCTAACGGGCACTTGGAATATGAAGATTCCCTATCGGGCACTTGGACTCTGTAGGTTCCTCATTGGGCACTTGGACTATGTAGGTTAACTAGCGGGCACTTGGACTATCTAGGTTACCTAGCGGGCACTTGGACTATCTAGGTTAACTAGAGGGCACTTGTACAATGCAGGTTCCCTAGCGGGCACTTTGACTATGTAGGTTCCCTAGAGGGCACTTGGACTATCTAGGTGCCCTAATGGGCAGTTGGAATACGTATGTTCCCTTTTGGACACTTGGACTATGTAGGTTCCTCAGCGGGCACTTGGACTATGTAGGTTAACTAGCGGGCACTTGGACTATCTAGCTTACCTAGCGGGCACTTGGACTATGTAGATTCCCTAGCGGGCACTTGGACTATCTAGGTTACCTAGCAGGCACTTGGACTATGTAGGTTCCCTAGCGGGCCCTTGGACTATGTTCGTACCTTAGCGGGCACTTGGACTATGTAGGTTCCCTATCAGGCAGTTGGACTATGTAGGTTAACTAGCGGGCCCTTAGACTATCTAGGTTACCTAGCGGGCACTTGGACTATGTACGTCCCCTAGCGGGCACTCGGACTATCTAGGTTAAATAGAGGGCCGTTGGACTATGTAGGTTAACTAGCGGGCACTTGGAATATCTAGGTTAACTAGCGGACCTTGGACTATGTAGGTTAACTAGCGGGCACTTGGACGATCTAGGTTAACTAGCGGCCACTTGTACTATCTAGCTTAACTAGCGGGCACTTGGACTATCTAGATTAACTAGCGGGCACTTGGACGATGCAGGTTCCCTAGCGGGCACTTGGACTATATAGGTTTATTAGCGGGCACTTGGACTATGGAGGTTACCTAGCGGGCACATGGACTGTCTAGGTTACCTAACGGGCACTTGGACTATGTAGGTTAATTAGCGGGCACTTGGACTATGTAGGTTGCCTAGCGGGCACTTGGACTATCTAGGTTAACGAACCGGCACGTGGACTATGTAGGTAACCTAACGGGCACTTGGACTATCTAGGTTAGGTAACGGGCACTTGGCCTATCTAGGTTACCTAACGGGAACTTGGACTATGTAGGTTTACTAGCGGACACTTGGACGATCTTGGTTAACTAGCGGGCACTTGGACAATGCAGGTTCCCTAGCGGGCACTATGAATATGTAGCTTCCCTAGAGGGCACTTGGACCATATAGGTTCCCTATGGGCAAATGGACTATCTGGGTACCCTAACGGGCACTTGGAATATGAAGATTCCCTATCGGGCACTTGGACTATGTAGGTTCCTCATTGGGCACTTGGACTATGTAGGTTCCCTATCGGGCACTTGGACTATGTAGGTTAACTAGCGGGCCCTTCGACTATCTAGGTTACCTAGCGGGCAATTGGACTATCTAGGTTAACTAGCGGGCACTTGGACTATCTAGGTTAACTAGCGGGAACTTAGACTATCTATGTTAACTGGCGGGCACTTGGACGATGCAGGTTCCCTAGAGCGCACTTGGACTATGTAGGTTCCCTAACGGGCACATGGACTATGTAGGTCCCTTAGCGGGCACTTGGATTATGTTGGTTCCCTACCGGACAGTTGGACTCTGTGGGTACCCTAGCGGGCATTTGGACTATGTAGGTTACCTAGCGGGCACTTGGACTATGTAGGTCCCTTAGCGGGCACTTGGACTATGTTGGTTCCCTATCGGGCAGTTGGACTATGTGGGTACCCTAGCGGGCATTTGGACTATCTAGGTTACCTAGCAGGCACTTTGACTATCTAGGTTAACTAACGGGCACTTGGACTATGTAGGTTACCTAGCGGGCACTTGGACTATGTAGGTTCCCTAGCGGGCACTTGGACTATGTAGGTTACCTAGCAGGCACTTGGACTGTCTTGGTTACCTAGCGGGCACTTGAACTATCTAGGTTAACGAAATGGCACTTGGACTATGTAGGTTAGCTAACAGGAACTTGGACTATCTAGGTTAACGAACGGGCACTTGGACTATGGAGGTTACCTAGCGGGCACTTGGACTATGGAGGTTACCTAGCGGGCACTTGGACTATCTAGGTTAGCTAACGGGTACTTGGACTATCTAGGTTACCTAGCGGGCACTTGGACTATGTAGGTTACGTAGCGGGCACTTGGACTATCTAGGTTACCTAACGGGCACTTGGACTATGCAGGTAACCTAGCGGGCACTTGGACTGTTTAAGTTAACCAGGGGGCACTTGGACTATGTAGGATCCCTATCGGACATTTGTACTACTTAGGTTAACTAGCGGGCCCTTTGACTATGTAGGTTAACTAGCGCGCACTTGGACTATCTAGGTCAACTAGCGGGCCATTGTACTATGTAGGTTAACTAGCGGGCACTTGGCCTATCTAGGTTACCTAACGGGAACTTGGACTACGTAGGTTTACTAGCGGACACTTGGACGATCTAGGTTAACTAGCGGGCACTTGGACAATGCAGGTTCCCTAGCGGGCACTATGAATATGTAGCTTCCCCAGAGGGAACTTGGACTATATAGGTTCCCTAAGGGCACTTGGACAATCTGGGTTCCCTAACGGGCACTTGGAATATGAAGATTCCCTATCGGGCACTTGGACTCTGTAGGTTCCTCATTGGGCACTTGGACTATGTAGGTTAACTAGCGGGCACTTGGACTATCTAGGTTACCTAGCGGGCACTTGGACTATCTAGGTTAACTAGAGGGCACTTGTACAATGCAGGTTCCCTAGCGGGCACTTTGACTATGTAGGTTCCCTAGAGGGCACTTGGACTATCTAGGTGCCCTAATGGGCAGTTGGAATACGTATGTTCCCTTTTGGACACTTGGACTATGTAGGTTCCTCAGCGGGCACTTGGACTATGTAGGTTAACTAGCGGGCACTTGGACTATCTAGCTTACCTAGCGGGCACTTGGACTATGTAGATTCCCTAGCGGGCACTTGGACTATCTAGGTTACCTAGCAGGCACTTGGACTATGTAGGTTCCCTAGCGGGCCCTTGGACTATGTTCGTACCTTAGCGGGCACTTGGACTATGTAGGTTCCCTATCAGGCAGTTGGACTATGTAGGTTAACTAGCGGGCCCTTAGACTATCTAGGTTACCTAGCGGGCACTTGGACTATGTACGTCCCCTAGCGGGCACTCGGACTATCTAGGTTAAATAGAGGGCCGTTGGACTATGTAGGTTAACTAGCGGGCACTTGGAATATCTAGGTTAACTAGCGGACCTTGGACTATGTAGGTTAACTAGCGGGCACTTGGACGATCTAGGTTAACTAGCGGCCACTTGTACTATCTAGCTTAACTAGCGGGCACTTGGACTATCTAGATTAACTAGCGGGCACTTGGACGATGCAGGTTCCCTAGCGGGCACTTGGACTATATAGGTTTATTAGCGGGCACTTGGACTATGGAGGTTACCTAGCGGGCACATGGACTGTCTAGGTTACCTAACGGGCACTTGGACTATGTAGGTTAATTAGCGGGCACTTGGACTATGTAGGTTGCCTAGCGGGCACTTGGACTATCTAGGTTAACGAACCGGCACGTGGACTATGTAGGTAACCTAACGGGCACTTGGACTATCTAGGTTAGGTAACGGGCACTTGGCCTATCTAGGTTACCTAACGGGAACTTGGACTATGTAGGTTTACTAGCGGACACTTGGACGATCTTGGTTAACTAGCGGGCACTTGGACAATGCAGGTTCCCTAGCGGGCACTATGAATATGTAGCTTCCCTAGAGGGCACTTGGACCATATAGGTTCCCTATGGGCAAATGGACTATCTGGGTACCCTAACGGGCACTTGGAATATGAAGATTCCCTATCGGGCACTTGGACTATGTAGGTTCCTCATTGGGCACTTGGACTATGTAGGTTCCCTATCGGGCACTTGGACTATGTAGGTTAACTAGCGGGCCCTTCGACTATCTAGGTTACCTAGCGGGCAATTGGACTATCTAGGTTAACTAGCGGGCACTTGGACTATCTAGGTTAACTAGCGGGAACTTAGACTATCTATGTTAACTGGCGGGCACTTGGACGATGCAGGTTCCCTAGAGCGCACTTGGACTATGTAGGTTCCCTAACGGGCACATGGACTATGTAGGTCCCTTAGCGGGCACTTGGATTATGTTGGTTCCCTACCGGACAGTTGGACTCTGTGGGTACCCTAGCGGGCATTTGGACTATGTAGGTTACCTAGCGGGCACTTGGACTATGTAGGTCCCTTAGCGGGCACTTGGACTATGTTGGTTCCCTATCGGGCAGTTGGACTATGTGGGTACCCTAGCGGGCATTTGGACTATCTAGGTTACCTAGCAGGCACTTTGACTATCTAGGTTAACTAACGGGCACTTGGACTATGTAGGTTACCTAGCGGGCACTTGGACTATGTAGGTTCCCTAGCGGGCACTTGGACTATGTAGGTTACCTAGCAGGCACTTGGACTGTCTAGGTTACCTAGCGGGCACTTGAACTATCTAGGTTAATGAATGGGCACTTGGACTATGTAGTTTAGCTAACAGGAACTTAGACTATCTAGGTTAACGAACGGGCACTTGGACTATGGAGGTTACCTAGCGGGCACTTGGACTATGGAGGTTACCTAGCGGGCACTTGGACTATCTAGGTTAGCTATCGGGTTCTTGGACAATGCAGGTTCCCTAGCGGGCACTATGAATATGTAGCTTCCCTAGAGGGCACTTGGACCATATAGGTTCCCTATGGGCACTTGGATTATCTGGGTTCCCTAACGGGCACTTGGAATATGAAGTTTCCCTATCGGGCACGTGGACTATGTAGGTTCCTCATTGGGCACTTGGACTATGTAGGTTACCTAGCAGGCACTTGGACTGTCTAGGTTACCTAGCGGGCACATGAACTATCTAGGTTAACGAACGGGCACTTGGACTATGTAGGTTAGCTAACAGGAACTTGGACTATATAGGTTAAAGAACGGGCACTTGGACTATGGAGGTTACCTAGCGGGCACTTGGACTATGGAGGTTACCTAGCGGGCACTTGGACTATCTAGGTTAGCTAACGGGTACGTGGACTATCTAGGTTCCCTAGCGGGCACTTGGACTATGTAGTTTCCCTAGCAGGGCTTTGACTATGTAAGTTCTCTAACGGGCACTTGGACTATGTGTGTTCCCTAGCGGGCATTTGGACTATCTAGGTTACCTAACGGGCACTTGGACTATGTACGTTACTAGCGGGCATTTGGACTATGTAGGTTACCTAGCGGATACTTGGACTATGTAGGTTCCCCATCAGGGACTTGGACAATGTAGGTTAACTAGCGGGCACTTGGACTATCTAGGTTAACTAGAGGGCCCTTGGACTATGTAGGTTAACTAGTGGGCCCTTTGACGATCTAGGTTAGCAAACGGGCACTTGGACTATGTAGGTTACCTAGCAGGCACTTGGACTGTCTTGGTTACCTAGCGGGCACTTGAACTATCTAGGTTAACGAAATGGCACTTGGACTATGTAGGTTAGCTAACAGGAACTTGGACTATCTAGGTTAACGAACGGGCACTTGGACTATGGAGGTTACCTAGCGGGCACTTGGACTATGGAGGTTACCTAGCGGGCACTTGGACTATCTAGGTTAGCTAACGGGTACTTGGACTATCTAGGTTACCTAGCGGGCACTTGGACTATGTAGGTTACGTAGCGGGCACTTGGACTATCTAGGTTACCTAACGGGCACTTGGACTATGCAGGTAACCTAGCGGGCACTTGGACTGTTTAAGTTAACCAGGGGGCACTTGGACTATGTAGGTTAACTAGCGGGCACTAGGACTATCTAGGTTACCTAACGGGCACCTGGACTATCTAGATTACCTAGCGGGCACTTGGATTCTAAAGGTTACCTAGCCGGCCCTTGGACTATGTAGGTTACCTAGCGGGCAATTGGACGATCTAGGTTAACGAACGGGCACGTGGACTATGTAGTTAACCTAACGGGCACTTGGACTATCTAGGTTAGGTAACGGGCACTTGGACTATCTAGGTTACCTAGCGGGAACTTGGAATATGTAGGTTACCTAGAGGGCACTTGGACTATAGGTTAATTAGCGGGCACTTGGTCTATATAGGTTACCTAGCGGCCCTTGGACTATGTTGGTTACCTACCGCAACTTGGACTATCTAAGTTAACGAATTGGCACTTGAACTACGTAGGTTACCTAGCGGGCACTTGGACTATCTAGGTTAGCAAACCGGAACTTGGAATATCTAGGTTACCTAGCGGGCACTTGGACTATGTAGGATCCCTATCGGACATTTGTACTACTTAGGTTAACTAGCGGGCCCTTTGACTATGTAGGTTAACTAGCGCGCACTTGGACTATCTAGGTCAACTAGCGGGCCATTGTACTATGTAGGTTAACTAGCGGGCACTTGGCCTATCTAGGTTACCTAACGGGAACTTGGACTACGTAGGTTTACTAGCGGACACTTGGACGATCTAGGTTAACTAGCGGGCACTTGGACAATGCAGGTTCCCTAGCGGGCACTATGAATATGTAGCTTCCCCAGAGGGAACTTGGACTATATAGGTTCCCTAAGGGCACTTGGACAATCTGGGTTCCCTAACGGGCACTTGGAATATGAAGATTCCCTATCGGGCACTTGGACTCTGTAGGTTCCTCATTGGGCACTTGGACTATGTAGGTTAACTAGCGGGCACTTGGACTATCTAGGTTACCTAGCGGGCACTTGGACTATCTAGGTTAACTAGAGGGCACTTGTACAATGCAGGTTCCCTAGCGGGCACTTTGACTATGTAGGTTCCCTAGAGGGCACTTGGACTATCTAGGTGCCCTAATGGGCAGTTGGAATACGTATGTTCCCTTTTGGACACTTGGACTATGTAGGTTCCTCAGCGGGCACTTGGACTATGTAGGTTAACTAGCGGGCACTTGGACTATCTAGCTTACCTAGCGGGCACTTGGACTATGTAGATTCCCTAGCGGGCACTTGGACTATCTAGGTTACCTAGCAGGCACTTGGACTATGTAGGTTCCCTAGCGGGCCCTTGGACTATGTTCGTACCTTAGCGGGCACTTGGACTATGTAGGTTCCCTATCAGGCAGTTGGACTATGTAGGTTAACTAGCGGGCCCTTAGACTATCTAGGTTACCTAGCGGGCACTTGGACTATGTACGTCCCCTAGCGGGCACTCGGACTATCTAGGTTAAATAGAGGGCCGTTGGACTATGTAGGTTAACTAGCGGGCACTTGGAATATCTAGGTTAACTAGCGGACCTTGGACTATGTAGGTTAACTAGCGGGCACTTGGACGATCTAGGTTAACTAGCGGCCACTTGTACTATCTAGCTTAACTAGCGGGCACTTGGACTATCTAGATTAACTAGCGGGCACTTGGACGATGCAGGTTCCCTAGCGGGCACTTGGACTATATAGGTTTATTAGCGGGCACTTGGACTATGGAGGTTACCTAGCGGGCACATGGACTGTCTAGGTTACCTAACGGGCACTTGGACTATGTAGGTTAATTAGCGGGCACTTGGACTATGTAGGTTGCCTAGCGGGCACTTGGACTATCTAGGTTAACGAACCGGCACGTGGACTATGTAGGTAACCTAACGGGCACTTGGACTATCTAGGTTAGGTAACGGGCACTTGGCCTATCTAGGTTACCTAACGGGAACTTGGACTATGTAGGTTTACTAGCGGACACTTGGACGATCTTGGTTAACTAGCGGGCACTTGGACAATGCAGGTTCCCTAGCGGGCACTATGAATATGTAGCTTCCCTAGAGGGCACTTGGACCATATAGGTTCCCTATGGGCAAATGGACTATCTGGGTACCCTAACGGGCACTTGGAATATGAAGATTCCCTATCGGGCACTTGGACTATGTAGGTTCCTCATTGGGCACTTGGACTATGTAGGTTCCCTATCGGGCACTTGGACTATGTAGGTTAACTAGCGGGCCCTTCGACTATCTAGGTTACCTAGCGGGCAATTGGACTATCTAGGTTAACTAGCGGGCACTTGGACTATCTAGGTTAACTAGCGGGAACTTAGACTATCTATGTTAACTGGCGGGCACTTGGACGATGCAGGTTCCCTAGAGCGCACTTGGACTATGTAGGTTCCCTAACGGGCACATGGACTATGTAGGTCCCTTAGCGGGCACTTGGATTATGTTGGTTCCCTACCGGACAGTTGGACTCTGTGGGTACCCTAGCGGGCATTTGGACTATGTAGGTTACCTAGCGGGCACTTGGACTATGTAGGTCCCTTAGCGGGCACTTGGACTATGTTGGTTCCCTATCGGGCAGTTGGACTATGTGGGTACCCTAGCGGGCATTTGGACTATCTAGGTTACCTAGCAGGCACTTTGACTATCTAGGTTAACTAACGGGCACTTGGACTATGTAGGTTACCTAGCGGGCACTTGGACTATGTAGGTTCCCTAGCGGGCACTTGGACTATGTAGGTTACCTAGCAGGCACTTGGACTGTCTAGGTTACCTAGCGGGCACTTGAACTATCTAGGTTAATGAATGGGCACTTGGACTATGTAGTTTAGCTAACAGGAACTTAGACTATCTAGGTTAACGAACGGGCACTTGGACTATGGAGGTTACCTAGCGGGCACTTGGACTATGGAGGTTACCTAGCGGGCACTTGGACTATCTAGGTTAGCTAACGGGTTCTTGGACTATCTAGGTTCCCTAGCGGGCACTTGGACTATGTAGGTTCCCTAGCAGGGCTTTGACTATGTAAGTTCTCTAACGGGCACTTGCACTATGTGTGTTCCCTAGCGGGCATTTGGACTATCTAGGTTACCTAACGGGCACTTGGACTATGTACGTTACTAGAGGGCATTTGGACTATGTAGGTTACCTAGCGGATACTTGGACTATGTAGGTTCCCCATCAGGTACTTGCACATTGTAGGTTAACTAGCGGGCACTTGGACTATGTAGGTTAACTAGCGGGCCCTTTGACGATCTAGGTTAGCAAACGGGCACTTGGACTATGTAGGTTACCTAGCAGGCACTTGGACTGTCTAGGTTACCTGGCGGGCAATTGAACTATCTAGGTTAACGAACGGGCACTTGGACTATGTAGGTTAGCTAACAGGAACTTGGACTATCTAGGTTAACGAACGGGCACTTGGACTATGGCGGTTACCTAGCGGGCACTTGGACTATGGAGGTTACCTAGCGGGCACTTGGACTATCTAGGGTAGCTAACGGGTACTTGGACTATCTAGGTTACCTAGCGGGCACTTGGACTATGTAGGTTACCTAGCGGGCACTTGGACTATCTAGGTTACCTAACGGGCACTTGGACTATGCAGGTAACCTAGCGGGCACTTGGACTGTTTAAGTTAATCAGCGGGCACTTGGACTATGTAGGTTAACTAGCGGGCACTTGGATTATGTAGGTTCCCTTCTTGCACTTGGACTATGTAGGGTTCTAGCGGGCATTTGGACTATGTAGTTTACCTAGCGGGCACTTGGGCTATGTAGGTTCCCTAGCGGGCATTTGGACTATCTAGGTTACCTAACGGGCATTTGGACTACGTACGTTACTAGTGGGCATTTAGACTATGTAGGTTACCTAGCGGATACTTGGACTATGTAGGTTCCCCATCAGGGACTTGGACAATGTAGGTTAACTATCGGGCACTTGGACTATCTAGGTTAACTAGAGGGCCCTTGGACTATGTAGGTTAACTAGCGGGCCCTTTGACGATCTAGGTTAGCAAACGGGCACTTGGACTATGTAGGTTACCTAGCAGGCACTTGGACTGTCTAGGTTACCTAGCGGGCACTTGAACTATCTAGGTTAACGAACGGGCACTTGGACTATGTAGGTTAGCTAACAGGAACTTGGACTCTCTAGGTTAACGAACGGGCACTTGGACTATGGATGTTACCTAGCGGGCACTTGGACTATCTAGATTACCTAGCGGGCACTTGGACTATCTAGGTTACCTAACGGGCACTTGGACTATGCAGGTAACCTAGCGGGCACTTGGACTGTTTAAGGTACCTAGAGGGCACTTGGACTATAGGTTAACTAGCGGGCACTTGGACTATATAGGTTACCTAGCGGCCCTTAGACTATGTTGGTTACCTACCGCGACTTGGACTATCTAAGTTAACGAACGTGCACTTGGACTATGTAAGTAACCTAGCGCGCACTTGGACAGTATAGGTTACATAGCGGGCACATGGACTATCTAGGTTAGCAAACCGGAACTTGGAATATCTAGGTTACCTAGCGGGCACTTGGATTATGTAGGATCCCTATTGGACATTTGTACTACTTAGGTTAACTAGCGGGCACTTTGACTATCTAGGTTAACTAGCGGGCACTTGGACTATCTAGGTCAACTAGCGGGCACTTGGACTATGTAGGTTAACTAGCGGGCACTTGGCCTATCTAGGTTACCTAACGGGAACTTGGACTATGTAGGTTTACTAGCGGACACTTGGACGATCTAGGTTAACTAGCGGGCACTTGGACAATGCAGGTTCCCTAGCGGGCACTATGAATATGTAGCTTCCCTAGAGGGAACTTGGACTATATAGGTTCCCTATGGGCACTTGGACAATCTGGGTTCCCTAACGGGCACTTGGAATATGAAGATTCCCTATCGGGCACTTGGACTATGTAGGTTCCTCATTGGGCACTTGGACTATGTTGGTTCCCTATCGGGCAGTTGGACTATGTGGGTACCCTAGTAGGCATTTGGACTATCTAGGTTACCTAGCAGGCACTTTGACTATCTAGGTTAACTAACGGGCACTTGGACTATGTAGGTTACCTAGCGGGCACTTGGACTATGTAGGTTCCCTAGCGGGCACTTGCACTATGTAGGTTACCTAGCAGGCACTTGGACTTTCTAGGTTACCTAGCGGGCACTTGAACTATCTAGGTTAACGAACGGGCACTTGGACTATGTAGTTTAGCTAACAGGAACTTAGACTATCTAGGTTAACGAACGGGCACTTGGACTATGGAGGTTACCTAGCGGGCACTTGGACTATGGAGGTTACCTAGCGGGCACTTGGACTATCTAGGTTAGCTAACGGGTTCTTGGACTATCTAGGTTCCCTAGCGGGCACTTGGACTATGTAGGTTCCCTAGCAGGGCTTTGACTATGTAAGTTCTCTAACGGGCACTTGGACTATGTGTGTTCCCTAGCGGGCATTTGGACTATGTACGTTACTAGCGGGCATTTGGACTATGTAGGTTACCTAGCGGATACTTGGACTATGTAGGTTCCCCATCAGGTACTTGCACAATGTAGGTTAACTAGCGGGCACTTGGACTATGTAGGTTAACTAGCGGGCCCTTTGACGATCTAGGTTAGCAAACAGGCACTTGGACTATGGAGGTTACCTAGCAGGCACTTGGACTGTCGAGGTTACCTGGCGGGCACTTGAACAATCTTGGTTAACGAACGGGCACTTGGACTATGTAGGTTAGCTAACAAGAACTTGGACTATCTAGGTTAACGAAAGGGCACTTGGACTATGGCGGTTACCTAGCGGGCACTTGGACTATGGAGGTTACCTAGCGGGCACTTGGACTATCTAGGTTAGCTAACGGGTACTTGGACTATCTAGGTTACCTAGCGGGCACTTGGACTATGTAGGTTACCTAGCGGGCACTTGGACTATCTAGGTTACCTAACGGGCACTTGGACTATGCAGGTAACCTAGCGGGCACTTGGACTATCTAGGTTAACGAACCGGCACGTGGACTATGTAGGTAACCTAACGGGCACTTGGACTATCTAGGTTAGGTAACGGGCACTTGGCCTATCTAGGTTACCTAACGGGAACTTGGACTATGTAGGTTTACTAGCGGACACTTGGACGATCTTGGTTAACTAGCGGGCACTTGGACAATGCAGGTTCCCTAGCGGGCACTATGAATATGTAGCTTCCCTAGAGGGCACTTGGACCATATAGGTTCCCTATGGGCACTTGGACTATCTGGGTACCCTAACGGGCACTTGGAATATGAAGATTCCCTATCGGGCACTTGGACTATGTAGGTTCCTCATTGGGCACTTGGACTATGTAGGTTCCCTATCGGGCACTTGGACTATGTAGGTTAACTAGCGGGCCCTTCGACTATCTAGGTTACCTAGCGGGAACTTAGACTATCTATGTTAACTGGCGGGCACTTGGACGATGCAGGTTCCCTAGAGCGCACTTGGACTATGTAGGTTCCCTAACGGGCACATGGACTATGTAGGTCCCTTAGCGGGCACTTGGATTATGTTGGTTCCCTACCGGGCAGTTGGACTCTGTGGGTACCCTAGCGGGCATTTGGACTATGTAGGTTACCTAGCGGGCACTTGGACTATGTAGGTCCCTTAGCGGGCACTTGGACTATGTTGGTTCCCTATCGGGCAGTTGGACTATGTGGGTACCCTAGCGGGCATTTGGACTATCTAGGTTACCTAGCAGGCACTTTGACTATCTAGGTTAACTAACGGGCACATGGACTATGTAGGTTACCTAGCGGGCACTTGGACTATGTAGGTTCCCTAGCGGGCACTTGGACTATGTAGGTTACCTAGCAGGCACTTGGACTGTCTAGGTTACCTAGCGGGCACTTGAACTATCTAGGTTAATGAATGGGCACTTGGACTATGTAGTTTAGCTAACAGGAACTTAGACTATCTAGGTTAACGAACGGGCACTTGGACTATGGAGGTTACCTAGCGGGCACTTGGACTATGGAGGTTACCTAGCGGGCACTTGGACTATCTAGGTTAGCTAACGGATTCTTGGACTATCTAGGTTCCCTAGCGGGCACTTGGACTATGTAGGTTCCCTAGCAGGGCTTTGACTATGTAAGTTCTCTAACGGGCACTTGCACTATGTGTGTTCCCTAGCGGGCATTTGGACTATCTAGGATACCTAACGGGAACTTGGACTATGTACGTTACTAGAGGGCATTTGGACTATGTAGGTTACCTAGCGGATACTTGGACTATGTAGGTTCCCCATCAGGTACTTGCACATTGTAGGTTAACTAGCGGGCACTTGGACTATGTAGGTTAACTAGCGGGCCCTTTGACGATCTAGGTTAGCAAACGGGCACTTGGACTATGTAGGTTACCTAGCAGGCACTTGGACTGTCTAGGTTACCTGGCGGGCAATTGAACTATCTAGGTTAATGAACGGGCACTTGGACTATGTAGGTTAGCTAACAGGAACTTGGACTATCTAGGTTAACGAACGGGCACTTGGACTATGGCGGTTACCTAGCGGGCACTTGGACTATGGAGGTTACCTAGCGGGCACTTGGACTATCTAGGTTAGCTAACGGGTACTTGGACTATCTAGGTTACCTAGCGGGCACTTGGACTATGTAGGTTACCTAGCGGGCACTTGGACTATCTAGGTTACCTAACGGGCACTTGGACTATGCAGGTAACCTAGCGGGCACTTGGACTGTTTAAGTTAATCAGCGGGCACTTGGACTATGTAGGTTAACTAGCGGGCACTTGGATTATGTAGGTTCCCTTCTTGCACTTGGACTATGTAGGGTTCTAGCGGGCATTTGGACTATGTAGTTTACCTAGCGGGCACTTGGGCTATGTAGGTTCCCTAGCGGGCATTTGGACTATCTAGGTTACCTAACGGGCATTTGGACTATGTACGTTACTAGTGGGCATTTGGACTATGTAGGTTACCTAGCGGATACTTGGACTATGTAGGTTCCCCATCAGGGACTTGGACAATGTAGGTTAACTATCGGGCACTTGGACTATCTAGGTTAACTAGAGGGCCCTTGGACTATGTAGGTTAACTAGCGGGCCCTTTGACGATCTAGGTTAGCAAACGGGCACTTGGACTATGTAGGTTACCTAGCAGGCACTTGGACTGTCTAGGTTACCTAGCGGGCACTTGAACTATCTAGGTTAACGAACGGGCACTTGGACTATGTAGGTTAGCTAACAGGAACTTGGACTCTCTAGGTTAACGAACGGGCACTTGGACTATGGATGTTACCTAGCGGGCACTTGGACTATGGAGGTTACCTAGCGGGTACTTGGACTATCTAGGTTACCTAACGGGCACTTGGACTATGCAGGTAACCTAGCGGGCACTTGGACTGTTTAAGGTACCTAGAGGGCACTTGGACTATAGGTTAACTAGCGGGCACTTGGACTATATAGGTTACCTAGCGGCCCTTAGACTATGTTGGTTACCTACCGCGACTTGGACTATCTAAGTTAACGAACGTGCACTTGGACTATGTAAGTAACCTAGAGCGCACTTGGACAGTATAGGTTACATAGCGGGCACATGGACTATCTAGGTTAGCAAACCGGAACTTGGAATATCTAGGTTACCTAGCGGGCACTTGGATTATGTAGGATCCCTATTGGACATTTGTA
Organism: Tenrec ecaudatus; assembly: GCF_050624435.1. Classification (NCBI taxonomy): domain Eukaryota; kingdom Metazoa; phylum Chordata; class Mammalia; order Afrosoricida; family Tenrecidae; genus Tenrec; species Tenrec ecaudatus. The sequence goes on from NW_027458650.1 coordinate 515,778, forward strand.
CTACTTAGGTTAACTAGCGGGCACTTTGACTATCTAGGTTAACTAGCGGGCACTTGGACTATCTAGGTCAACTAGCGGGCCATTGTACTATGTAGGTTAACTAGCGGGCACTTGGCCTATCTAGGTTACCTAACGGGAACTTGGACTATGTAGGTTTACTAGCGGACACTTGGACGATCTAGGTTAACTAGCGGGCACTTGGACAATGCAGGTTCCCTAGCGGGCACTATGAATATGTAGCTTCCCTAGAGGGAACTTGGACTATATAGGTTCCCTATGGGCACTTGGACAATCTGGGTTCCCTAACGGGCACTTGGAATATGAAGATTCCCTATCGGGCACTTGGACTATGTAGGTTCCTCATTGGGCACTTGGACTATGTTGGTTCCCTATCGGGCAGTTGGACTATGTGGGTACCCTAGCAGGCATTTGGACTATCTAGGTTACCTAGCAGGCACTTTGACTATCTAGGTTAACTAACGGGCACTTGGACTATGTAGGTTACCTAGCGGGCACTTGGACTATGTAGGTTCCCTAGCGGGCACTTGCACTATGTAGGTTACCTAGCAGGCACTTGGACTTTCTAGGTTACCTAGCGGGCACTTGAACTATCTAGGTTAACGAACGGGCACTTGGACTATGTAGTTTAGCTAACAGGAACTTAGACTATCTAGGTTAACGAACGGGCACTTGGACTATGGAGGTTACCTAGCGGGCACTTGGACTATGGAGGTTACCTAGCGGGCACTTGGACTATCTAGGTTAGCTAACGGGTTCTTGGACTATCTAGGTTCCCTAGCGGGCACTTGGACTATGTAGGTTCCCTAGCAGGGCTTTGACTATGTAAGTTCTCTAACGGGCACTTGGACTATGTGTGTTCCCTAGCGGGCATTTGGACTATGTACGTTACTAGCGGGCATTTGGACTATGTAGGTTACCTAGCGGATACTTGGACTATGTAGGTTCCCCATCAGGTACTTGCACAATGTAGGTTAACTAGCGGGCACTTGGACTATGTAGCTTAACTAGCGGGCCCTTTGACGATCTAGGTTAGCAAACAGGCACTTGGACTATGGAGGTTACCTAGCAGGCACTTGGACTGTCGAGGTTACCTGGCGGGCACTTGAACAATCTTGGTTAACGAACGGGCACTTGGACTATGTAGGTTAGCTAACAAGAACTTGGACTATCTAGGTTAACGAAAGGGCACTTGGACTATGGCGGTTACCTAGCGGGCACTTGGACTATGGAGGTTACCTAGCGGGCACTTGGACTATCTAGGTTAGCTAACGGGCACTTGGACTATGCAGGTAACCTAGCGGGCACTTGGACTGTTTAAGTTAACCAGCGGGCACTTGGACTATGTAGGTTAACTAGCGGGCACTTGGACTATCTAGGTTACCTAACGGGCATTTGGACTATGTAGGTTCCCTAGGGGGCAATTGGATTATGTAGGTTCCCTTCTTGCACTTGGACTATGTAGGTTTCTAGCGGGCATTTGGACTATGTAGGTTACCTAGCGGGCACTTGGGCTATGTAGGTTCCCTAGCGGGCATTTGGACTATCTAGGTTACCTAACGGGCATTTGGACTACGTACGTTACAAGTGGGCATTTGGACTATGTAGGTTACCTAGCGGATACTTGGACTATGTAGGTTCCCCATCAGGGACTTGGACAATGTAGGTTAACTAGCGGGCACTTGGACTATCTAGGTTAACTAGAGGGCCCTTGGACTATGTAGGTTAACTAGCGGGCCCTTTGACGATCTAGGTTAGCAAACGGGCACTTGGACTATGTAGGTTACCTAGCAGGCACTTGGACTGTCTAGGTTCCCTAGCGGGCACTTGGACTATCTGGGTTACCTAGCAGGCACTTGGACTATGTAGGTTCCCTAGCGGGCCCTTGGACTATGTTCGTACCTTAGCGGGAACTTGGACTATGTAGGTTCCCTATCAGGCAGTTGGACTATGTAGGTTAACTAGCGGGCCCTTAGACTATCTAGGTTACCTAGCGGGCACTTGGACTATGTACGTCCCCTAGCGGGCACTTGGACTATCTAGGTTAAATAGAGGGCCCTTGGACTATGTAGGTTAACTAGCGGGCACTTGGAATATCTAGGTTAACTAGCGGACCTTGGACTATGTAGGTTAACTAGCGGGCACTTGGACGATCTAGGTTAACTAGCGGCCACTTGTACTATCTAGCTTAACTAGCCGGCACTTGGACTATCTAGATTAACTAGCGGGCACTTGGACGATGCAGGTTCCCTAGCGGGCACTTGGACTATATAGGTTTATTAGCGGGCACTTGGACTATGGAGGTTACCTAGCGGGCACATGGACTGTCTAGGTTACCTAACGGGCACTTGGACTATGTAGGTTAATTAGCGGGCACTTGGACTATGTAGGTTGCCTAGCGGGCACTTGGACTATCTAGGTTAACGAACCGGCACGTGGACTATGTAGGTAACCTAACGGGCACTTGGACTATCTAGGTTAGGTAATGGGCACTTAGCCTATGTAGGTTACCTAACGGGAACGTGAACTATGTAGGTTTACTAGCGGACACTTGGACAATCTTGGTTAACTAGCGGGCACTTGGACAATGCAGGTTCCCTAGCGGGCACTATGAATATGTAGCTTCCCTAGAGGGCACTTGGACTATATAGGTTCCCTATGGGCACTTGGACTATCTGGGTACCCTAACGGGCACTTGGAATATGAAGATTCCCTATCGGGCACTTGCACTATGTAGGTTCCTCATTGGGCACTTGGACTATGTAGGTTCCCTATCGGGCACTTGGACTATGTAGGTTAACTAGCGGGCCCTTCGACTATCTAGGTTACCTAGCGGGCACTTGGACTATCTAGGTTAACTAGCGGGCACTTGGACTATCTAGGTTAACTAGCGGGAACTTAGACTATCTATGTTAACTGGCGGGCACTTGGACGATGCAGGTTCCCTAGAGCGCACTTGGACTATGTAGGTTCCCTAACGGGCACATGGACTATGTAGGTCCCTTAGCGGGCACTTGGATCATGTTGGTTCCCTACCGGGCAGTTGGACTCTGTGGGTACCCTAGCGGGCATTTGGACTATGTAGGTTACCTAGCGGGCACTTGGACTATGTAGGTCCCTTAGCGGGCACTTGGACTATGTTGGTTCCCTATCGGGCAGTTGGACTATGTGGGTACCCTAGCGGGCATTTGGACTATCTAGGTTACCTAGCAGGCACTTTGACTATCTAGGTTAACTAACGGGCACTTGGACTATGTAGGTTACCTAGCGGGCACTTGGACTATGTAGGTTCCCTAGCGGGCACTTGGACTATGTAGGTTACCTAGCAGGCACTTGGACTGTCTAGGTTACCTAGCGGGCCCTTGAACTATCTAGGTTAACGAATGGGCACTTGGACTATGTAGTTTAGCTAACAGGAACTTAGACTATCTAGGTTAACGAACGGGCACTTGGACTATGGAGGTTACCTAGCGGGCACTTGGACTATGGAGGTTACCTAGCGGGCACTTGGACTATCTAGGTTAGCTAACGGGTTCTTGGACTATCTAGGTTCCCTAGCGGGCACTTGGACTATGTAGGTTCCCTAGCAGGGCTTTGACTATGTAAGTTCTCTAACGGGCACTTGCACTATGTGTGTTCCCTAGCGGGCATTTGGACTATCTAGGTTACCTAACGTGCACTTGGACTATGTACGTTACTAGAGGGCATTTGGACTATGTAGGTTACCTAGCGGATAATTGGACTATGTAGGTTCCCCATCAGGTACTTGCACATTGTAGGTTAACTAGCGGGCACTTGGACTATGTAGGTTAACTAGCGGGCCCTTTGACGATCTAGGTTAGCAAACGGGCACTTGGACTATGTAGGTTACCTAGCAGGCACTTGGACTGTCTAGGTTACCTGGCGGGCAATTGAACTATCTAGGTTAACGAACGGGCACTTGGACTATGTAGGTTAGCTAACAGGAACTTGGACTATCTAGGTTAGCTAACGGGTACTTGGACTATCTAGGTTACCTAGCGGGCACTTGGACTATGTAGGTTACCTAGCGGGCACTTGGACTATCTAGGTTACCTAATGGGCACTTGGACTATGCAGGTAACCTAGCGGGCACTTGGACTGTTTAAGTTAATCAGCGGGCACTTGGACTATGTAGGTTAACTAGCGGGCCCTTTGACGATCTAGGTTAGCAAACGGGCACTTGGACTATGTAGGTTCCCTAGCGGGCACTTGGATTATGTAGGTTCCCTTCTTGCACTTGGACTATGTAGGGTTCTAGCGGGCATTTGGACTATGTAGTTTACCTAGCGGGCACTTGGGCTATGTAGGTTCCCTAGCGGGCATTTGGACTATCTAGGTTACCTAACGGGCATTTGGACTATGTACGTTACTAGTGGGCATTTGGACTATGTAGGTTACCTAGCGGATACTTGGACTATGTAGGTTCCCCATCAGGGACTTGGACAATGTAGGTTAACTATCGGGCACTTGGACTATCTAGGTTAACTAGAGGGCCCTTGGACTATGTAGGTTAACTAGCGGGCCCTTTGACGATCTAGGTTAGCAAACGGGCACTTGGACTATGTAGGTTACCTAGCAGGCACTTGGACTGTCTAGGTAACCTAGCGGGCACTTGAACTATCTAGGTTAACGAACGGGCACTTGGACTATGTAGGTTAGCTAACAGGAACTTGGACTCTCTAGGTTAACGAACGGGCACTTGGACTATGGATGTTACCTAGCGGGCACTTGGACTATGGAGGTTACCTAGCGGGCACTTGGACTATCTAGGTTACCTAATGGGCACTTGGACTATGCAGGTAACCTAGCGGTCACTTGGACTGTTTAAGTTACCTAGAGGGCACTTGGACTATAGGTTAACTAGCGGGCACTTGGACTATATAGGTTACCTAGCGGCCCTTAGACTATGTTGGTTACCTACCGCGACTTGGACTATCTAAGTTAACGAACGTACACTTGGACTATGTAAGTAACCTAGCGCGCACTTGGACAGTATAGGTTACATAGCGGGCACATGGACTATCTAGGTTAGCAAACCGGAACTTGGAATATCTAGGTTACCTAGCGGGCACTTGGATTATGTAGGATCCCTATTGGACATTTGTACTACTTAGGTTAACTAGCGGGCACTTTGACTATCTAGGTTAACTAGCGGGCACTTGGACTATCTAGGTCAACTAGCGGGCCATTGTACTATGTAGGTTAACTAGCGGGCACTTGGCCTATCTAGGTTACCTAACGGGAACTTGGACTATGTAGGTTTACTAGCGGACACTTGGACGATCTAGGTTAACTAGCGGGCACTTGGACAATGCAGGTTCCCTAGCGGGCACTATGAATATGTAGCTTCCCTAGAGGGAACTTGGACTATATAGGTTCCCTATGGGCACTTGGACAATCTGGGTTCCCTAACGGGCACTTGGAATATGAAGATTCCCTATCGGGCACTTGGACTATGTAGGTTCCTCATTGGGCACTTGGACTATGTTGGTTCCCTATCGGGCAGTTGGACTATGTGGGTACCCTAGCAGGCATTTGGACTATCTAGGTTACCTAGCAGGCACTTTGACTATCTAGGTTAACTAACGGGCACTTGGACTATGTAGGTTACCTAGCGGGCACTTGGACTATGTAGGTTCCCTAGCGGGCACTTGGACTATGTAGGTTACCTAGCAGGCACTTGGACTTTCTAGGTTACCTAGCGGGCACTTGAACTATCTAGGTTAACGAACGGGCACTTGGACTATGTAGTTTAGCTAACAGGAACTTAGACTATCTAGGTTAACGAACGGGCACTTGGACTATGGAGGTTACCTAGCGGGCACTTGGACTATGGAGGTTACCTAGCGGGCACTTGGACTATCTAGGTTAGCTAATGGGTTCTTGGACTATCTAGGTTCCCTAGCGGGCACTTGGACTATGTAGGTTCCCTAGCACGGCTTTGACTATGTAAGTTCTCTAACGGGCACTTGGACTATGTGTGTTCCCTAGCGGGCATTTGGACTATGTACGTTACTAGCGGGCATTTGGACTATGTAGGTTACCTAGCGGATACATGGACTATGTAGGTTCCCCATCAGGTACTTGCACAATGTAGGTTAACTAGCGGGCACTTGGACTATGTAGGTTAACTAGCGGGCCCTTTGACGATCTAGGTTAGCAAACGGGCACTTGGACTATGTAGGTTACCTAGCAGGCACTTGGACTGTCTAGGTTACCTGGCGGGCACTTGAACAATCTAGGTTAACGAACGGGCACTTGGACTATGTAGGTTAGCTAACAAGAACTTGGACTATCTAGGTTAACGAAAGGGCACTTGGACTATGGCGGTTACCTAGCGGGCACTTGGACTATGGAGGTTACCTAGCGGGCACTTGGACTATCTAGGTTAGCTAACGGGTACTTGGACTATCTAGGTTACCTAGCGGGCACTTGGACTATGTAGGTTACCTAGCGGGCACTTGGACTATCTAGGTTACCTAACGGGCACTTGGACTATGCAGGTAACCTAGCGGGCACTTGGACTGTTTAAGTTAACCAGCGGGCACTTGGACTATGTAGGTTAACTAGCGGTCACTTGGACTATCTAAGTTACCTATCGGGCATTTGGACTATGTAGGTTCCCTAGCGGGCAATTGGATTATGTAGGTTCCCTTCTTGCACTTGGACTATGTAGGTTTCTAGCGGGCATTTGGACTATGTAGGTTACCTAGCGGGCACTTGGGCTATGTAGGTTCCCTAGCGGGCATTTGGACTATCTAGGTTACCTAATGGGCATTTGGACTACGTACGTTACTAGTAGGCATTTGGACTATGTAGGTTACCTAGCGGATACTTGGACTATGTAGGTTCCCCATCAGGGACTTGGACAATGTAGGTTAACTATCGGGCACTTGGACTATCTAGGTTAACTAGAGGGCCCTTGGACTATGTAGTTTAACTAGCGGGCCCTTTGACGATCTAGGTTAGCAAACGGGCACTTGGACTATGTAGGTTACCTAGCAGGCACTTGGACTGTCTAGGTTACCTAGCGGGCACTTGAACTATCTAGGTTAACGAACGGGCACTTGGACTATGTAGGTTAGCTAACAGGAACTTGGACTCTCTAGGTTAACGAACGGGCACTTGGACTATGGATGTTACCTAGCGGGCACTTGTACTATCTAGATTACCTAGCGGGCACTTGGACTATCTAGGTTACCTAACGGGCACTTGGACTATGCAGGTAACCTAGCGGGCACTTGGACTGTTTAAGTTACCTAGAGGGCACTTGGACTATAGGTTAACTAGCGGGCACTTGGACTATATAGGTTACCTAGCGGCCCTTAGACTATGTTGGTTACCTACCGCGACTTGGACTATCTAAGTTAACGAACGTGCACTTGGACTATGTAAGTAACCTAGCGGGCACTTGGACAGTACAGGTTACATAGCGGGCACTTGGACTATCTAGGTTAGCAAACCGGAACATGGAATATCTATGTTACCTAGCGGGCACTTGGATTATGTAGGATCCCTATTGGACATTTGTACTACTTAGGTTAACTAGCGGGCACTTTGACTATCTAGGTTAACTAGCGGGCACTTGGACTATCTAGGTCAACTAGCGGGCCATTGTACTATGTAGGTTAACTAGCGGGCACTTGGCCTATCTAGGTTACCTAACGGGAACTTGGACTATGTAGGTTTACTAGCGGACACTTGGACGATCTAGGTTACCTAGCGGGCACTTGGACAATGCAGGTTTCCTAGCGGGCACTATGAATATGTAGCTTCCCTAGAGGGAACTTGGACTATATAGGTTCCCTATGGGCACTTGGACAATCTGGGTTCCCTAACGGGCACTTGGAATATGAAGATTCCCTATCGGGAACTTGGACTATGTAGGTTCCGCATTGGGCACTTGGACTATGTAGGTTCCCTATCGGGCACTTGGACTATGTAGGTTAACTAGCGGGCCCTTGGACTACCTAGGTTACCTAGCGGGCACTTGGAAGATCTAGGTTAACTAGAGGGCACTTGTACAATGCAGGTTACCTAGCGGGCACTTTGACTATGTAAGTTTCCTAGTGGGCACTTGGACTATATAGGTTCCCTATGGGCACTTGGACTGTCTAGGTGCCCTAATGGGCACTTGGAATACGTAGGTTCCCTTTCGGACACTTGGACTATGTAGGTTCCTCAGCGGGCACTTGGACTATGTAGGTTAAGTAGCGGGCACTTGGACGATCTAGGTTACCTAGCGCGCACTTGGACTATGTAGGTTCCCTAGCGGGCACTTGGACTATGTTCGTCCCTTAGCGGGATCTTGGACTATGTAAGTTCCATATCGGGCAGTTGGACTATGTAGGTTAACTAGCGGGCCCTTAGACTATCTAGGTTACCTAGCGGGCACTTGGACTATGTACGTCCCCTAGCGGGCACTTGGACTATCTAGTTTAAATAGAGGGCCCTTGGACTATTTAGGTTAACTAGCGGGCACTTGGACTATCTAGATTAACTAGCGGGCACTTGGCCGATGCAGGTTCCCTAGCGGGCACTTGGACAATATAGGTTAATTAGCGGGCACTTGGACTATGGAGGTTACCTAGCGGGCACTTGGACTGTCTAGGTTACCTAACGGGCACTTGGACTATGTAGGTTAATTAGCGGGCACTTGGACTATGTAGGTTACCTAGCGGGCACTTGGACTATCTAGGTTAACGAACCGGCACGTGGACTATGTAGGTAACCTAATGGGCAATTGGAATATCTAGGTTAGGTAACGGGCACTTGGACTATCTAGGTTACCTAGCGGGAACTTGGAATATGTAGGTTACCTAGCGGGCACTTGGACTATAGTTTAACTAGCGGGCACTTGGACTATATAGGTTACCTAGCGGGCCCTTGGACTATGTATGTTACCTAGCGCAACTTGGACTATCTAAGTTAACGAACGTGCACTTGGACTATGTAGGTAACCTAGCGGGCACTTGGACAGTATAGGTTACCTAGCGGGCACTTGGACTATCTAGGTTAACGAATGGGCCCTTGGACTATGTAGGTTACCTAGCGGGCACTTGGACTATCTAGGTTAGTAAACCGGAACTTGGAATATCTAGGTTACCTAGCGGGCACTTGGACTATGTAGGTTATCTTGCGGGCACTTGGCCTATCTAGGTTACCTAACGGGGACTTGGACTATGTAGGTTTACTAGCGGACACTTGGACAATCTTGGTTAACTAGCGGGCACTTGGAAAATGCAGGTTCCCTAGCAGGCACTATGAATATGTAGCTTCCCTAGAGGGCACTTGGACCATATAGGTTCCCTATGGGCACTTGGACTATCTGGGTTCCCTAACGGGCACTTGGAATATGAAGATTCCCTATCGGGCACTTGGACTATGTACGTTCCTCATTGGGCACTTGGACTATGTAGGTTCCCTATCGGGCACTTGGACTATGTAGGTTAACTAGGGGGCCCTTCGACTATCTAGGTTACCTAGCGGGCACTTGGACTATCTAGGTTAACTAGCGGGCACTTGTACAATGCAGGTTCCCTAGCTAGCACTTTGACTATGTAGCTTCCCTAGAGGACACTTGGACTATATAGGTTCACTATGGTTACTTAGACTATCTAGGTGCCCTAACGGGCACATGGAATACGTAGGTTCCCTTTCGGACACTTGGACTATGTAGGTTAACAAGCGGGCACTTGGACTATGTAGGTCAACTAGCGGGCACTTGGACTATCTAGGTTGTCCAGCGGGCACTTGGACTATGTACGTCCCCTAGCGGGCACTTGGACTATCGAGGTTAACTAGAGGGCCCTTGGACTATGTACGTTATCTAGAGGGCACTTGGACTCTCTAGGTTAACTAACGGAACTTGCACTATGTAGGTTAACTAGCGGGCACTTGGATGATCTAGGTTAACTAGAGGGAACTTGTACAATGCAGGTTGCCTAGCGGGCACTTTGACTATGTAAGTTCCCTAGTGGGCACTTGGACTATATAGGTTCCCTATGGGCACTTGGACTGTCTAGGTGCCCTAATGGGCACTTGGAATACGTAGGTTCCCTTTCGGACACTTGGACTATGTAGGTTCCTCAGCGGGCACTTGGACTATGTAGGTTAACTAGCGGGCACTTGGACGATCTAGGTTACCTAGCGCGCACTTGGACTATGTAGGTTCCCTAGCGGGCACTTGGACTATGTTCGTCCCTTAGCGGGATCTTGGACTATGTAAGTTCCATATCGGGCAGTTGGACTATGTAGGTTAACTAGCGGGCCCTTAGACTATCTAGGTTACCTAGCGGGCACTTGGACTATGTACGTCCCCTAGCGGGCACTTGGACTATCTAGTTTAAATAGAGGGCCCTTGGACTATTTAGGTTAACTAGCGGGCACTTGGACTATCTAGATTAACTAGCGGGCACTTGGCCGATGCAGGTTCCCTAGCGGGCACTTGGACAATATAGGTTAATTAGCGGGCACTTGGACTATGGAGGTTACCTAGCGGGCACTTGGACTGTCTAGGTTACCTAACGGGCACTTGGACTATGTAGGTTAATTAGCGGGCACTTGGACTATGTAGGTTACCTAGCGGGCACTTGGACTATCTAGGTTAACGAACCGGCACGTGGACTATGTAGGTAACCTAATGGGCACTTGGAATATCTAGGTTAGGTAACGGGCACTTGGACTATCTAGGTTACCTAGCGGGAACTTGGAATATGTAGGTTATCTAGCGGGCACTTGGACTATAGTTTAACTAGCGGGCACTTGGACTATATAGGTTACCTAGCGGGCCCTTGGACTATGTATGTTACCTAGCGCAACTTGGACTATCTAAGTTAACGAACGTGCACTTGGATTATGTAGGTAACCTAGCGGGCACTTGGACAGTATAGGTTACCTAGCGGGCACTTGGACTATCTAGGTTAACGAATGGGCACTTGGACTATGTAGGTTACCTAGCGGGCACTTGGACTATCTAGGTTAGTAAACCGGAACTTGGAATATCTAGGTTACCTAGCGGGCACTTGGACTATGTAGGTTATCTTGCGGGCACTTGGCCTATCTAGGTTACCTAACGGGGACTTGGACTATGTAGGTTTACTAGCGGACACTTGGACAATCTTGGTTAACTAGCGGGCACTTGGAAAATGCAGGTTCCCTTGCAGGCACTATGAATATGTAGCTTCCCTAGAGGGCACTTGGACCATATAGGTTCCCTATGGGCACTTGGACTATCTGGGTTCCCTAACGGGCACTTGGAATATGAAGATTCCCTATCGGGCACTTGGACTATGTACGTTCCTCATTGGGCACTTGGACTATGTAGGTTCCCTATCGGGCACTTGGACTATGTAGGTTAACTAGGGGGCCCTTCGACTATCTAGGTTACCTAGCGGGCACTTGGACTATCTAGGTTAACTAGCGGGCACTTGGACTATCTAGGTCAACTAGCGGGCCATTGTACTATGTAGGTTAACTAGCGGGCACTTGGCCTATCTAGGTTACCTAACGGGAACTGGACTATGTAGGTTTACTAGCGGAACCTTGGACGATCTAGGTTAACTAGCGGTCACTTGGACAATGCAGGTTCCCTAGCGGGCACTATGAATATGTAGCTTCCCTAGAGGGAACTTGGACTATATAGGTTCCCTATGGGCACTTGGACAATCTGGGTTCCCTAACGGGCACTTGGAATATGAAGATTCCCTATCGGGCACTTGGACTATGTAGGTTCCTCATTGGGCACTTGGACTATGTAGGTTAACTAGCGGGCCCTTGGACTATCTAGGTTACCTAGCGGGCACTTGGACTATCTAGGTTAAATAGAGGGCCCTTGGACTATGTAGGTTAACTAGCGGGCACTTGGAATATCTAGGTTAACTAGCGGACCTTGGACTATGTAGGTTATCTAGCGGGCACTTGGACGATCTAGGTTAACTAGCGGGCACTTGGACTATCTAGCTTAACTAGCGGGCACTTGGACTATCTAGATTAACTAGCGGGCACTTGGACGATGCAGGTTCCCTAGCGGGCACTTGGACTATATAGGTTTATTAGCGGGCACTTGGACTATGGAGGTTACCTAGCGGGCACTTAGACTGTCTAGGTTACCTAACGGGCACTTGGACTATGTAGGTTAATTAGCGGGCACTTGGACTATGTAGGTTACCTAGCGGGCACTTGGACTATCTAGGTTAACGAACCGGCACGTGGACTATGTAGGTAACCTAACGGGCACTTGGACTATGTAGGTTAGGTAACGGGCACTTGGACTATCTAGGTTACCTAGCGGGAACTTGGAATATGTAGGTTACCTAGCGGGCACTTGGAGTATAGTTTAACTAGCGGGCACTTGGACTATATAGGTTACCTAGCGGGCCCTTGGACTATATAGGTTACCTAGCGCGACTTGGACTATCTAAGTTAACGAACGTGCACTTGGACTATGTAGGTAACCTAGCGGGCACTTGGACAGTATAGGTTACCTAGCGGGCACTTGGACTATCTAGGTTAACGAATGGGCACTTGGACTATGTAGGTTAGCTAACAGGAACTTGGACTATATAGGTTAAAGAACGGGCACTTGGACTATGGAGGTTACCTAGCGGGCACTTGGACTATGGAGGTTACCTAGCGGGCACTTGGACTATCTAGGTTAGCTAACGGGTACGTGGACTGTCTAGGTTCCCTAGCGGGCACTTGGACTATGTAGGTTCCCTAGCAGGGCTTTGACTATGTAAGTTCTCTAACGGGCACTTGGACTATGTGTGTTCCCTAGCGGGCATTTGGACTATCTAGGTTACCTAACGGGCACTTGGACTATGTACGTTACTAGCGGGCATTTGGACTATGTAGGGTACGTAGCGGGCACTTGGACTATCTAGGTTACCTAACGGGCACGTGGACTATGCAGGTAACCTAGCGGGCACTTGGACTGTTTAAGTTAACCAGGGGGCACTTGGACTATGTAGGTTAACTAGCGGGCACTTGGACTATCTAGGTTACCTAACGGGCACCTGGACTATCTAGATTACCTAGCGGGCACTTGGATTCTAAAGGTTACCTAGCCGGCCCTTGGACGATGTAGGTTACCTAGCGGGCAATTGGACGATATAGGTTAACGAACGGGCACGTGGACTATGTAGTTAACCTAACGGGCACTTGGACTATCTAGGTTAGGTAACGGGCACTTGGACTATCTAGGTTACCTAGCGGGAACTTGGAATATGTAGGTTACCTAGAGGGCACTTGGACTATAGGTTAATTAGCGGGCACTTGGACTATAAAGGTTACCTAGCGGCCCTTGGACTATGTTGGTTACCTACCGCGACTTGGACTATCTAAGTTAACGAATGGGCACTTGAACTACGTAGGTTACCTAGCGGGCACTTGGACTATCTAGGTTAGCAAAGCGGAACTTGGAATATCTAGGTCACCTAGCGGGCACTTGGACTATGTAGGATCCCTATAGGACATTTGTACTACTTAGGTTAACTAGCGGGCCCTTTGACTATGTAGGTTAACTAGCGGGCACTTGGACTATCTAGGTCAACTAGCGGGCCATTGTACTATGTAGGTTAACTAGCGGGCACTTGGCCTATCTAGGTTACCTAACGGGAACTGGACTACGTAGGTTTACTAGCGGAGACTTGGACGATCTAGGTTAACTAGCGGGCACTTGGACAATGCAGGTTCCCTAGCGGGCACTATGAATATGTAGCTTCCCCAGAGGGAACTTGGACTATATAGGTTCCCTATGGGCACTTGGACAATCTGGGTTCCCTAACGGGCACTTGGAATATGAAGATTCCCTATCGGGCACTTGGACTATGTAGGTTCCTCATTGGGCACTTGGACTATGTAGGTTAACTAGCGGGCCCTTGGACTATCTAGGTTACCTAGCGGGCACTTGGACTATCTAGGTTAACTAGAGTGCACTTGTACAATGCAGGTTCCCTAGCGGGCACTTTGACTATGTAGGTTCCCTAGAGGGCACTTGGACAATCTAGGTGCCCTAATGGGCAGTTGGAATACGTAGGTTCCCTTTTGGACACTTGGACTATGTAGGTTCCTCAGTGGGCACTTGGACTATGTAGGTTAACTAGCGGGCACTTGGACTATCTAGCTTACCTAGCAGGCACTTGGACTATGTAGGTTCCCTAGCGGGCCCTTGGACTATGTTCGTACCTTAGCGGGCACTTGGACTATGTAGGTTCCCTATCAGGCAGTTGGACTATGTAGGTTAACTAGCGGGCACTTGGAATATCTAGGTTAACTAGCGGACCTTGGACTATGTAGGTTAACTAGCGGGCACTTGGACGATCTAGGTTAACTAGCGGCCACTTGTACTATCTAGCTTAACTAGCGGGCACTTGGATTATCTAGATTAACTAGCGGGCACTTGGACGATGCAGGTTCCCTAGCGGGCACTTGGACTATATAGGTTTATTAGCGGGCACTTGGACTATGGAGGTTACCTAGCGGGCACATGGACTGTCTAGGTTACCTAACGGGCACTTGGACTATGTAGGTTAATTCGCGGGCACTTGGACTATGTAGGTTACCTAGCGGGCACTTGGACTATCTAGGTTAACGAACCGGCACGTGGACTATGTAGGTAACCTAACGGGCACTTGGACTATCTAGGTTAGGTAACGGGCACTTGGCCTATCTAGGTTACCTAACGGGAACTTGGACTATGTAGGTTTACTAGCGGACACTTGGACAATCTTGGTTAACTAGCAGGCACTTGGACAATGCAGGTTCCCTAGCGGGCACTATGAATATGTAGCTTCCCTAGAGGGCACTTGGACCATATAGGTTCCCTATGGGCACTTGGACTATCTGGGTACCCTAACGGGCACTTGGAATATGAAGATTCCCTATTGGGCACTTGGACTATGTAGGTTCCTCATTGGGCACTTGGACTATGTAGGTTCCCTATCGGGCACTTGGACTATGTAGGTTAACTAGCAGGCCCTTCGACTATCTAGGTTACCTAGCGGGCACTTGGACTATCTAGGTTAACTAGCGGGCACTTGGACTATCTAGGTTAACTAGCGGGAACTTAGACTATCTATGTTAACTGGCGGGCACTTGGACGATGCAGGTTCCCTAGAGCGCACTTGGACTATGTAGGTTCCCTAACGGGCACATGGACTATGTAGGTCCCTTAGCGGGCACTTGGACTATGTTGGTTCCCTATCGGGCAGTTGGACTATGTTGGTACCCTAGCGGGCATTTGGACTATCTAGGTTACCTAGCAGGCACTTTGACTATCTAGGTTAACTAACGGGCACTTGGACTATGTAGGTTACCTAGCGGGCACTTGGACTATGTAGGTTACCTAGCGGGCACTTGGACTATGTAGGTTACCTAGCAGGCACTTGGACTTTCTAGGTTACCTAGCGGGCAATTGAACTATCTAGGTTAACGAACGGGCACTTGGACTATGTAGTTTAGCTAACAGGAACTTAGACTATCTAGGTTAACGAACGGGCACTTGGACTATGGAGGTTACCTAGCGGGCACTTGGACTATGGAGGTTACCTAGCGGGCACTTGGACTATCTAGGTTAGCTAACGGGTTCTTGGACTATCTAGGTTCCCTAGCGGGCACTTGGACTATGTAGGTTCCCTAGCAGGGCTTTGACTATGTAAGTTCTCTAACGGGCACTTGCACAATGTGTGTTCCCTAGCGGGCATTTGGACTATCTAGGTTACCTAACGGGCATTTGGACTATGTACGTTACAAGTGGGCATTTGGACTATGTAGGTTACCTAGCGGATACTTGGACTATGTAGGTTCCCCATCAGGGACTTGGACAATGTAGGTTAACTATCGGGCACTTGGACTATCTAGGTTAACTAGAGGGCCCTTGCACTATGTAGGTTAACTAGCGGGCCCTTTGACGATCTAGGTTAGCAAACGGGCACTTGGACTATGTAGGTTACCTAGCAGGCACTTGGACTCTCTAGGTTACCTAGCGGGCACTTGAACTATCTAGGTTAACGAACGGGCACTTGGACTATGTAGGTTAGCTAACAGGAACTTGGACTCTCTAGGTTAACGAACGGGCACTTGGACTATGGATGTTACCTAGCGGGCACTTGGACTATGGAGGTTACCTAGCGGGCACTTGGACTATCTAGGTTACCTAACGGGCACTTGGACTATGCAGGTAACCTAGCGGGCACTTGGACTGTTTAAGTTACCTAGAGGGCACTTGGACTATAGGTTAACTAGCGGGCACTTGGACTATATAGGTTACCTAGCGGCCCTTAGACTATGTTGGTTACCTACCGCGACTTGGACTATCTAAGTTAACGAACGTGCACTTGGACTATGTAAGTAACCTAGGGAGCACTTGGACAGTATAGGTTACATAGCGGGCACATGGACTATCTAGGTTAGCAAACCGGAACTTGGAATATCTAGGTTACCTAGCGGGCACTTGGATTATGTAGGATCCCTATTGGACATTTGTACTACTTAGGTTCACTAGCGGGCACTTTGACTATCTAGGTTAACTAGCGGGCACTTGGACTATCTAGGTCAACTAGCGGGCCATTGTACTATGTAGGTTAACTAGCGGGCACTTGGCCTATCTAGGTTACCTAACGGGAACTTGGACTATGTAGGTTTACTAGCGGACACTTGGACGATCTAGGTTAACTAGCGGGCACTAGGACAATGCAGGTTCCCTAGCGGGCACTATGAATATGTAGCTTCCCTAGAGGGAACTTGGACTATATAGGTTCCCTATGGGCACTTGGACAATCTGGGTTCCCTAACGGGCACTTGGAATATGAAGATTCCCTATCGGGCACTTGGACTATGTAGGTTCCTCATTGGGCACTTGGACTATGTTGGTTCCCTATCGGGCAGTTGGACTATGTGGGTACCCTAGCAGGCATTTGGACTATCTAGGTTACCTAGCAGGCACTTTGACTATCTAGGTTAACTAACGGGCACTTGGACTATGTAGGTTACCTAGCGGGCACTTGGACTATGTAGGTTCCTTAGCGGGCACTTGGACTATGTAGGTTACCTAGCAGGCACTTGGACTTTCTAGGTTACCTAGCGGGCACTTGAACTCTCTAGGTTAACGAACGGGCACTTGGACTATGTAGTTTAGCTAACAGGAACTTAGACTATCTAGGTTAACGAACGGGCACTTGGACTATGGAGGTTACCTAGCGGGCACTTGGACTATGGAGGTTACCTAGCGGGCACTTGGACTATCTAGGTTAGCTAATGGGTTCTTGGACTATCTAGGTTCCCTAGCGGGCACTTGGACTATGTAGGTTCCCTAGCAGGGCTTTGACTATGTAAGTTCTCTAACGGGCACTTGGACTATGTGTGTTCCCTAGCGGGCATTTGGACTATGTACGTTACTAGCGGGCATTTGGACTATGTAGGTTACCTAGCGGATACTTGGACTATGTAGGTTCCCCATCAGGTACTTGCACAATGTAGGTTAACTAGCGGGCACTTGGACTATGTAGGTTAACTAGCGGGCCCTTTGACGATCTAGGTTAGCAAACGGGCACTTGGACTATGTAGGTTACCTAGCAGGCACTTGGACTGTCTAGGTTACCTGGCGGGCACTTGAACAATCTAGGTTAACGAATGGGCACTTGGACTATGTAGGTTAGCTAACAAGAACTTGGACTATCTAGGTTAACGAAAGGGCACTTGGACTATGGCGGTTACCTAGCGGGCACTTGGACTATGGAGGTTACCTAGCGGGCACTTGGACTATCTAGGTTAGCTAACGGGTACTTGGACTATCTAGGTTACCTAGCGGGCACTTGGACTATGTAGGTTACCTAGCGGGCACTTGGACTATCTAGGTTACCTGACGGGCACTTGGACTATGCAGGTAACCTAGCGGGCACTTGGACTGTTTAAGTTAACCAGCGGGCACTTGGACTATGTAGGTTACCTAGCGGGCACTTGGACTATCTAGGTTACCTAACGGGCATTTGGACTATGTAGGTTCCCTAGCGGGCAATTGGATTATGTAGGTTCCCTTCTTGCACTTGGACTATGTAGGTTTCTAGCGGGCATTTGGACTATGTAGGTTACCTAGCGGGCACTTGGGCTATGTAGGTTCCCTAGCGGGCATTTGGACTATCTAGGTTACCTAACGGGCATTTGGACTACGTACGTTACTAGTGGGCATTTGGACTATGTAGGTTACCTAGCGGATACTTGGACTATGTAGGTTCCCCATCAGGGACTTGGACAATGTAGGTTAACTAGCGGGCACTTGGACTATCTAGGTTAACTAGAGGGCCCTTGGACTATGTAGGTTAACTAGCGGGCCCTTTGACGATCTAGGTTAGCAAACGGGCACTTGGACTATGTAGGTTACCTAGCAGGCACTTGGACTGTCTAGGTTACCTAGCGGGCACTTGAACTATCTAGGTTAACGAACGGGCACTTGGACTATGTAGGTTAGCTAACAGGAACTTGGACTCTCTAGGTTAACGAACGGGCACTTGGACTATGGATGTTACCTAGCGGGCACTTGGACTATGGAGGTTACCTAGCGGGCACTTGGACTATCTAGGTTACCTAACGGGCACTTGGACTATGCAGGTAACCTAGCGGGCACTTGGACTGTTTAAGTTACCTAGAGGGCACTTGGACTATAGGTTAACTAGCGGGCACTTGGACTATATAGGTTACCTAGCGGCCCTTTGACTATGTTGGTTACCTACCGCGACTTGGACTATCTAAGTTAACGAACGTGCACTTGGACTATGTAAGTAACCTAGCGCGCACTTGGACAGTATAGGTTACATAGCGGGCACATGGACTATCTAGGTTAGCAAACCGGAACTTGGAATATCTAGGTTACCTAGCGGGCACTTGGATTATGTAGGATCCCTATTGGACATTTGTACTACTGAGGTTAACTAGCGGGCACTTTGACTATCTAGGTTAACTAGCGGGCACTTGGACTATCTAGGTCAACTAGCGGGCCATTGTACTATGTAGGTTAACTAGCGGGCACTTGGCCTATCTAGGTTACCTAACGGGAACTTGGACTATGTAGGTTTACTAGCGGACACTTGGACGATCTAGGTTAACTAGCGGGCACTTGGACAATGCAGGTTCCCTAGCGGGCACTATGAATATGTAGCTTCCCTAGAGGGAACTTGGACTATAAAGGTTCCCTATGGGCACTTGGACAATCTGGGTTCCCTAACGGGCACTTGGAATATGAAGATTCCCTATCGGGCACTTGGACTATGTAGGTTCCTCATTGGGCACTTGGACTATGTAGGTTCCCTATCGGGCACTTGGACTATGTAGGTTAACTAGCGGGCCCTTGGACTACCTAGGTTACCTAGCGGGCACTTGGAAGATCTAGGTTAACTAGAGGGCACTTGTAAAATGCAGGTTCCCTAGCGGGCACTTTGACTATGTAAGTTCCCTAGAGGGCACTTGGACTATATAGGTTCCCTATGGGCACATGGACTGTCTAGGTGCCCTAATGGGCACTTGGAATACGTAGGTTCCCTTTCGGACACTTGGACTATGTAGGTTCCTCAGCGGGCACTTGGAATATGTAGGTTAACTAGCGGGCACTTGGACGATCTAGGTTACCTAGCGGGCACTTGGACTATGTAGGTTCCCTAGCGGGCACTTGGACTATGTTCGTCCCTTAGCGGGATCTTGGACTATGTAAGTTCCATATCGGGCAGTTGGACTATGTAGGTTAACTAGCGGGCCCTTAGACTATCTAGGTTACCTAGCGGGCACTTGGACTATGTACGTCCCCTAGCGGGCACTTGGACTATCTAGTTTAAATAGAGGGCCCTTGGACTATTTAGGTTAACTAGCGGGCACTTGGACTATCTAGATTAACTAGCGGGCACTTGGCCGATGCAGGTTCCCTAGCGGGCACTTGGACTATATAGGTTAATTAGCGGGCACTTGGACTATGGAGGTTACCTAGCGGGCACTTGGACTGTCTAGGTTACCTAACGGGCACTTGGACTATGTAGGTTAATTAGCGGGCACTTGGACTATGTAGGTTACCTAGCGGGCACTTGGACTATCTAGGTTAACGAACCGGCACGTGGACTATGTAGGTAACCTAATGGGCACTTGGACTATCTAGGTTAGGTAACGGGCACTTGGACTATCTACTTTACCTAGCGGGAACTTGGAATATGTAGGTTACCTAGCGGGCACTTGGACTATAGTTTAACTAGCGGGCACTTGGACTATATAGGTTACCTAGCGGGCCCTTGGACTACGTAAGTTACCTAGCGCAACTTGGACTATCTAAGTTAACGAACGTGCACTTGGACTATGTAGGTAACCTAGCGGGCACTTGGACAGTATAGGTTACCTAGCGGGCACTTGGACTGTCTAGGTTAACGAATGGGCACTTGGACTATGTAGGTTACCTAGCGGGCACTTGGACTATCTAGGTTAGTAAACCGGAACTTGGAATATCTAGGTTACCTAGCGGGCACTTGGACTATGTAGGTTATCTTGCGGGCACTTGGCCTATCTAGGTTACCTAACGGGGACTTGGACTATGTAGGTTTACTAGCGGACACTTGGACAATCTTGGTTAACTAGCGGGCACTTGGAAAATGCAGGTTCCCTAGCGGGCACTATGAATATGTAGCTTCCCTAGAGGGCACTTGGACCATATAGGTTCCCTATGGGCACTTGGACTATCTGGGTTCCCTAACGGGCACTTGGAATATGAAGATTCCCTATCGGGCACTTGGACTATGTACGTTCCTCATTGGGCACTTGGACTATGTAGGTTCCCTATCGGGGACTTGGACTATGTAGGTTAACTAGGGGTACCTTCGAATATCTAGGTTACCTAGCGGGCACTTGGACTATCTAGGTTAACTAGCGGGCACTTGTACAATGCAGGTTCCCTAGCGGGCACTTTGACTATGTAGCTTCCCTAGAGGGCACTTGGACTATATAGGTTCACTATGGTTACTTGGACTATCTAGGTGCCCTAACGGGCACTTGGAATACGTAGGTTCCCTTTCGGACACTTGGACTATGTAGGTTAACAAGCGGGCACTTGGACTATGTAGGTCAACTAGCGGGCACTTGGACTCTCTAGGTTGTCCAGCGGGCACTTGGACTATGTACGTCCCCTAGCGGGCACTTGGACTATCGAGGTTAACTAGAGGGCCCTTGGACTATGTACGTTATCTAGAGGGCACTTGGACTCTCTAGGTTAACTAACGGACCTTGGACTATGTAGGTTAACTAGCGGGCACTTGGATGATCTAGGTTAACTAGCGGGCACTTGGACTATCTAGGTTAACTAGCGGGAACTTAGACTCTCTATGTTAACTGGCGGGCACTTGGACAATGCAGGTTCCCTAGAGGGCACTTGGACTATGTAGGTTCCCTAACGGGCACTTGGACTATGTAGGTCCCTTAGCGGGCACTTGGACTATGTTGGTTCCCTTTCGGGCAGTTGGGCTCTGTGGGTACCCTAACGGGCATTTGGACTATGTAGGTTCCCTAGCGGTCACTTGGACTATGTCGGTCCCTTAGCGGGCACTTGGACTATGTTGGTTCCCTATCGGGCAGTTGGACTATGTGGGTACCCTAGCAGGCATTTGGACTATCTAGGTTACCTAGCAGGCACTTTGACTATCTAGGATAACTAACGGGCACTTGGACTATGTAGGTTACCTAGCGGGCACTTGGACTATGTAGGTCCCTAGCGGGCACTTAGACTATGTAGGTTACCTAGCAGGCACTTGGACTGTCTAGGTTACCTAGCGGGCACTTGAACTATCTAGGTTAACGAACGGACACTTGGATTATGTAGGTTAGCTAACAGGAACTTGGACTATCTAGGTTAACGAACGGGCACTTGGACTATGGAGGTTACCTAGCGGGCACTTGGACTATGGAGGTTAACTAGCGGGCACTTGGACTATCTAGGTTAGCTAACGGGTACTTGGTCTATCTAGGTTCCCTAGCGGGCACTTGGACTATGTAGGTTCCCTAGCAGGTCTTTGATTATGTAAGTTCTCTAATGGGCACTTGGGCTATGTGGGTTCCCTAGCGGGCATTTGGACTATCTAGGTTACCTAACGGGCACTTGGACTATGTACGTTACTAGCGGGCATTTGGACTATGTAGGTTACCTAGCGGATACTTCGACTATGTAGGTTCCCCATCAGGGACTTGGACAATGAAGGTTAACTAGCGGGCACTTGGACTATATAGGTTAACTAGCGGGCCCTTGGACTATGTAGGTTAACTAGCGGGCCCTTTGACGATCTAGGTTAGCAAACGGGCACTTGGACTATGTAGGTTACCTAGCAGGCACTTGGACTGTATAGGTTACCTAGAGGGCACTTGAACTATCTAGGTTAACGAACGGGCACTTGGACTATGTAGGTTAGCTAACAGGAACTTGGACTATCTAGGTTAACGAACGGGCACTTGGACTATGGAGGTTACCTAGCGGGCACTTGGACTATGGAGGTTACCTAGCGGGCACTTGGACTATCTGGGTTCCCTAACGGGCACTTGGAATATGAAGATTCCCTATCGGGCACTTGGACTATGTAGGTTCCTCATTGGGCACTTGGACTATGTAGATTAACCAGCGGGCCATTGGACTATCTAGGTTACCTAGCGGGCACTTGGACTATCTAGGTTAACTAGAGGGCACTTGCGCAATGCAAGTTCCCTAGCGGGCACTTTGACTATATAGGTTCCCTAGAGGGCACTTGGACGATATAGGTTCCCTATGGGCACTTGGACTATCTAGGTGCCCTAATGGGCACTTGGAATACATAGGTTCCCTTTCCGACACTTGGACTATGTAGGTTCCTCAGCGGGCACGTGGACTATGTAGGTTGACTAGCGGGCACTTGGACTATCTAGGTTACCTAGCGGGCACTTGGATTATGCAGGTTCCCTAGCGGGCACTTGGACTATTTTCGTCCCTTAGCGGGCACTTGGACTATGGAGGTTCCCTATGGGGCAGTTGGACTATGTAGGTTAACTAGCGGGCCCTTAGACTATCTAGGTTACCTAGCGGGCACTTGGACTATGTACGTCTTCTAGCGGTCACTTGGACTATCTAGGTTAACTAGAGGGCCCTTGGACTCTGTAGGTTAACTAGCGGGCACTTGGAATATCTAGGTTAACTAGCGGACCTTGGACTATGTAGGTTAACTAGCGGGCACTTGGACAATATAGGTAACCTAACGGGCACTTGGACTATCTAGGTTAGGTAACGGGCACTTGGACTATAGGTTACCTAGCGGGAACTTGGAATATGTAGGTTACCTAGAGGGCACTTCGACTATAGGTTAACTAGCGGCCACTTGGACTATATAGGTTACCTAGCGGCCCTTGGACTATGTTGGTTACCTACCACGACTTGGACTATCTAAGTGAACGAACGTGCACTTGGTCTATGTAAGTAACCTAGCGGGCACTTGGACAGTATAGGTTACCTAGCGGGCACTTGGACTATCTAGGTTAACGAATGGGCACTTGGACTATGTAGGTTACCTAGCGGGCACTTGGACTATCTAGGTTAGCAAACCGGAACTTGGAATATCTAGGTTACCTAGCGGGCACTTGGACTATGTAGGATCCCTATTGGACATTTGTACTACTTAGGTTAACTAGCGGGCACTTTGACTATCTAGGTTAGGTAACGGGCACTTGGCCTATCTAGGTTACCTAACGGGAACTTGGACTATGTAGGTTTACTAGCGGACACTTGGACGATCTAGGTTAACTAGCGGGCACTTGGACAATGCAGGTTCCCTAGCGGGCACTATGAATATGTAGCTTCCCTAGAGGGCACTTGGACCATATAAGTTCCCTATGGGCACTTGGACTATCTTGGTTCCCTAACGGGCACTTGGAATATGAAGATTCCCTATCGGGCACTTGGACTATGTAGGTTCCTCATTGGGCACTTTGACTATGTAGGTTCCCTATCGGGCACTTGGACTTTGTAGGTTAACTAGCGGGCCCTTGGACTATCTAGGTTACCTAGCGGGCACTTGGACTATCTAGGTTAACTAGAGGGCACTTGTACAATGCAGGTTCCCTAGCGGGCACTTTGACTATGTAGGTTCCCTAGAGGGCACTTGGACGATATAGGTTCCCTATGGGCACTTGTACTATCTAGGTGCCCTAATGGGCACTTGGTATACGTAGGTTCCCTTTCGGACACTTGGACTATGTAGGTTCATCAGCGGGTACTTGGACTATGTAGGTTAACTAGCGGGCACTTGGACTATCTAGGTTACCTAGCGGGCACTTGGACTATGTAGGTTCCCTAGCGGGCACTTGGACTATGTTCGTCCCTTAGCGGGTACTTGGACTATGTAGGTTCCCTATCGGGCAATTGGACTATGTAGGTTATCTAGCAGGCCCTTAGACTATCTAGGTTACATAGCGGGCACTTGGACTATGTATGTCCCCTAATGGGCACTTGGACTATCTAGGTTAACTAGAGGGCCCTTTGACTATGTAGGTTAACTAAGGGGCACTTGGAATATCTAGGTTAACTAGCGGACCTTGGACTATGTAGGTTAACTAGCGGGCACTTGGACGATCTAGGTTAAGTAGCAGGCACTTGGACTATCTAGGTTAACTAGCGGGCACTTGGACTATCTAGATTAACTAGCGGGCACTTCAACGATGCAGTTTCCCTAGCGGGCACTTGGACTATATAGGTAAATTAGTGGGCACTTGGACTATGGAGGTTACCTAGAGGGCAATTGGACTACGGAGGTTACCTAGCGGGCACTAGGACTATCTAGGTTAGCTAACGGGTACTTGGACTATCTAGGTTACCTAGCGGGCACTTGGACTATGTAGGTTACCTAGCGGGCACTTGGACTATCTAGGTTACCTAACGGGCACTTGGACTATGCAGGTAACCTAGCGGGCACTTGAACTGTCTAAGTTACCTGCCGGCTCTTGGACTATGTAGGTTACCTAGCGGGCAATTGGACTATCTAGGTTGACGAACGGGCACGTGGACTATGTAGGTAACCTAACGGACACTTGGACTATCTAGGTCAGGTAACGGGCACTTTGACTATCTAGCTTACCTAGCGGGAACTTGGAATATGTAGGTTACCAAGAGGGCACTTGGACTATAGGTTACCTAGTGGCCCTTGGACTATGTAGGTTACCTAGCGCGACTTGGACTATCTAAGTTAACGTACGTGCACTTGGACTATGTAGGTAACCTAGCAGGCACTTGGACAGTATAGGTTACCTAGCGGGCATTTGGACTATCTAGGTTAACGAATGGGCACTTGGACTATGTAGGTTACCTAGCGGGCACTTGGACTATCTAGGTTAGCAAACCGGAACTTGGAATATCTAGGTTACCTAGCGGGCACTTGGACTATGTAGGATCCCTATCGGACATTTGTACTACTTAGGTTAACTAGCGGGCACTTTGACTATCTAGGTTAACTAGCGGGCACTTGGACTATCTAGGTCAACTAGCGGGCCATTGTACTATGTAGGTTAACTAGCGGGCACTTGGCCTATCTAGGTTACCTAACGGGAACTTGGACTATGTAGGTTTACTAGCGGACACTTGGACGATCTAGGTTAACTAGCGGGCACTTGGACAATGCAGGTTCCCTAGCGGGCACTATGAATATGTAGCTTCCCTAGAGGGCACTTGGACTATGTAGGTTCCCTATGGGCACTTGGACTATCTGGGTTCCCTAACGGGCACTTGGAATATGAAGATTCCCTATCTGGCACTTGGACTATGTAGGTTCCATATCGGGCACTTGGACTTTGTAGGTTAACTAGCGGGCCCTTGGACTATCTAGGTTACCTAGCGGGCACTTGGACTACCTAGGTTAACTAGCGGGCACTTGTACAATGCAGGTTCCCTAGCGGGCACTTTGACTACGTAGGTTCCCTTTCGGACACTTGGACTATGCAGGTTCCTCAGTGGGCACCTGGACTATGTAGGTTTACTAGCGGGCACTTGGACTATCTAGGTTACCTATCGGGCATTTTGACTATGCAGGTTCCCTAGCGGGCACATGGACTATATTCGTCCCTTAGCGGGCACTTGGACTATGTAGGTTCCCTATCGGGCAGTTGGACTATGTAGGTTAACTAGCGGCCCGTAGACTATCTAGGTTACCTAGCGGGCACTTGGACTGTGTACGTCCTTCAGCGGGCACTTGGACTATCTAGGTTAACTAGAGGGCCGTTGGACTATGTAGGTTAACTAGCAGGCCCTTGGACTATCTAGGTTACCTAGCGCGACTTGGACTATCTAATTTAACGAACGTGCACTTGGACTATGTAGGTAACCTAGCGGGCACTTGGACAGTATAGGTTACCTAGCGGGCACTTGGACTATCTAGGTTAACGAATGGGCACTTGGATTATGTTGGTTACCTAGCGGGCACTTGGACTATCTAGATTAGTAAACCGGAACTTGGAATATCTAGGTTACCTAGCGGGCACTTGGACTATGTAGGTTACCTTGCGGGCACTTGGCCTATCTAGGTTACCTAACGGGAACTTGGACTATGTAGGTTTACTAGCGGACACTTGGACGATCTTGGTTAACTAGCGGGCACTTGGACAATGCAGGTTCCCTAGCGGGCACTATGAATATATAGCTTCCCTAGAGGGCACTTGGACCATATAGGTTCCCTATGGGCACTTGGACTATCTGGGTTCCCTAACGGGCACTTGGAATATGAAGATTCCCTATCGGGCACTTCGACTATGTAGGTTAACTAGCGGGCCCTTCGACTATCTAGGTTACCTAGCGGGCACTTGGACTATCTAGGTTAACTAGCGGGCACTTGTACAATGCAGGTTCCCTAGCGGGCACTTTGACTATGTAGCTTCCCTAGAGGGCACTTGGACTATATAGGTTCCCTATGGTTACTTGGACTATCTAGGTGCCCTAACGGGCACTTGGAATACGTAGGTTCCCTTTCGGACACTTGGATTATGTAGGTTCCTCAGCGGGCACTTGGACTATGTAGGTTATCTAGCGGGCACTTGGACTATCTAGGTTGCCCAGCGGGCACTTGGACTACGTACGTCCCCTAGCGGGCACTTGGACTATCTAGGTTAACTAGAGGGCCCTTGGACTATGTAGGTTAACTAGAGGGCACTTGGACTATCTAGGTTAACTAACGGACCTTGGACTATGTAGGTTAACTAGCGGGCACTTGGACGATCTATGTTAACTAGCGGGCACTTGGACTATCTATGTTAACTAGCGGGAACTTGGACTATCTATATTAACTGGCAGGCACTTGGACGATGCAGGTTCCCTAGAGGGCGCTTGGACTATGTAGGTTCCCTAACGGGCACTTGGACTATGTAGGTCCATTAGCGGGCACTTGGACTATGTTGGTTCCCTATCGGGCAGTTGGACTATGTGGGTATCCTAGCGGGCATTTGGACTATCTAGGTTACCTAGCAGGCACTTTGACTATCTAGGTTAACTAACGGGCACTTGGACTATGTAGGTTACCTAGCGGGCACTTGGACTATGTAGGTTACCTAACGGGAACTTGGACTATGTAGGTTCCTCAGCGGGCACTTGGACTATGTAGGTTATCTAGCGGGCACTTGGACTATCTAGGTTGCCCAGCGGGCACTTGGACTACGTACGTCCCCTAGCGGGCACTTGGACTATCTAGGTTAACTAGAGGGCCCTTGGACTATGTAGGTTAACTAGAGGGCACTTGGACTATCTAGGTTAACTAACGGGCACTTGGACTATGTAGGTTCCCTAGCGGGCACTTGGACTATGTAGGTTACCTAGCAGGCACTTGGACTGTCTGGGTTACCTAGCGGGCACTTGAACTATCTAGGTTAACGAATGGGCACTTGGACTATGTAGGTTCCCTAGCGGGCACTTGGATTATGTAGGTTCCCTTCTTGCACTTGGACTATGTAGGTTTCTAGCGGGCATTTGGACTATGTAGGTTACCTAGCGGGCACTTGGGCTATGTAGGTTCCCTAGCGGGCATTTGGACTATCTAGGTTACCTAACGGGCATTTGGACTACGTACGTTACTAGTGGGCATTTGGACTATGTCGGTTACCTAGCGGATACTAGGACTATGTAGGTTCCCCATCAGGGACTTGGACAATGTAGGTTAACTAGCGGGCACTTGGACTATCTAGGTTAACTAGCGGGCCCTTGGACTATCTAGGTTACCTAACGGGCACTTGGACTATGCAGGTAACCTAGCGGGCACTTGGACTGTTTAAGTTACCTAGAGGGCACATGGACTATAGGTTAACTAGCGGGCACTTGGACTATATAGGTTACCTAGCGGCCCTTAGACTATGTTGGTTACCTACCGCAACTTGGACTATCTAAGTTAACGAACGTGCACTTGGACTATGTAAGTAACCTAGCGGGCACTTGGACAGTATAGGTTACCTAGCGGGCACTTGGAGTATCTAGGTTAGCAAACCGGAACTTGGAATATCTAGGTTACCAAGCGGGCACTTGGATTATGTAGGATCCCTATTGGACATTTGTACTACTTAGGTTAACTAGCGGGCACTTTGACTATCTAGGTTAACTAGCGGGCACTTGGACTATCTAGGTCAACTAGCGGGCCATTGTACTATGTAGGTTAACTAGCGGGCACTTGGCCTATCTAGGTTACCTAACGGGAACTTGGACTATGTAGGTTTACTAGCGGACCCTTGGACTATCTAGATTAACTAGCGGGCACTTGAACGATGCAGGTTCCCTAGCGGGCACTTGGACTATATAGGTTAATTAGCAGGCACTTGGACTATGGAGGTTACCTAGCGGGCACTTGGACTGTCTAGGTTACCTAACGGGCACTTGGACTATGTAGGTTAATTAGCGGGCACTTGGACTATGTAGGTTACTTAGCGGGCACTTGGACTATCTAGGTTAACGAACAGGGACGTGGACTATGTAGGTAACCTAATGGGCACTTGGAATATCTAGGTTAGGTAACGGGCACTTGGACTATCTAGGTTACCTAGCGGGAACTTGGAATATGTAGGTTACCTAGCGTGCACTTGGACTATAGTTTAACTAGCGGGCACTTGGACTATATAGGTTACCTAGCGGGCCCTTGGTCTATGTATGTTACCTAGCGCAACTTGGACTATCTAAGTTAACGAACGTGCACTTGGACTATGTAGGTAACCTAGCGGGCACTTGGACAGTATAGGTTACCTAGCGGGCACTTGGACTATCTAGTTTAACGAATGGGCACTTGGACTATGTAGGTTACCTAGCGGGCACTTGGACTATCTAGGTTAGTAAACCGGAACTTGGAATATCTAGGTTACCTAGCGGGCACTTGGACTATGTAGGTTACTTTGCGGGCACTTGGCCTATCTAGGTTACCTAACGGGAACTTGGACTATGTAGGTTTACTAGCGGACACTTGGACAATCTTGGTTAACTAGCGGGCACTTGGACAATGCAGGTTCCCAGCGGGCACTATGAATATGTAGCTTCCCTAGAGGGCACTTGGACCATATAAGTTCCCTATGGGCATTTGGACTATCTGGGTTCCCTAACGGGCACTTGGAATATGAAGATTCCCTATCGGGCACTTGGACTATGTAGGTTCCTCATTGGGCACTTGGACTATGTAGGTTCCCTATCGGGCACTTGGACTATGTAGGTTAACTAGCGGGCCCTTCGACTATCTAGGTTACCTAGCGGGCACTTGGACTATCTAGGTTAACTAGCGGGCACTTGTACAATGCAGGTTCCCTAGAGGGCACTTTGACTATGAAGGTTCCATAGAGGGCACTTGGACTATATAGGTTCCCTATGGTTACTTGGACTATCTAGGTGCCCTAACGGGCACTTGGAATACGTAGGTTCCCTTTCGCACACTTGGACTATGTAGGTTCCTCAGCGGGCACTTGGACTATGTAGGTTAACTAGCGGGCACTTGGACTATCTAGGTTGTCCAGCGGGCACTTGGACTATGTACGTCCCCTAGCGGGCACTTGGACTATGTAGGTTAACTAGCGGGCACTTGGACGATCTAGGTTTTCTAGAGGGCACTTGGACTATCTAGGTTAACTAACGGACCTTGGACTATGTAGGTTAACTAGCGGGCACTTGGACGATCTAGGTTAACTAGCAGGCACTTGGACAATCTAGGTTAACTAGCGGGAACTTAGACTCTCTATGTTAACTGGCGGGCACTTGGACGATGCAGGTTCCCTAGAGGGCACTTGGACTATGTAGGTTCCCTAACGGGCACTTGGACTATGTAGGTCCCTTAGCGGGCACTTGGATTATGTTGGTTCCCTATCGGGCAGTTGGACTCTGTAGGTTCCCTAGTGGTCACTTGGACTATGTCGGTCCCTTAGCGGGCACTTGGACTATGTTGGTTCCCTATCGGGCAGTTGGACTATGTGGGTACCCTAGCAGGCATTTGGACTATCTAGGTTACCCTGCAGGCACTTTGACTATCTAGGTTAACTAACGGGCACTTGGACTATGTAGGTTACCTAGCGGGCACTTGGACTATGTAGGTCCCTAGCGGGCACTTAGACTATGTAGGTTACCTAGCAGGCACTTGGACTGTCTAGGTTACCTAGCGGGCACTTGAACTATCTAGGTTAACGAACGGACACTTGGACTATGTAGGTTAGATAACAGGAACTTGGACTATATAGGTTAACGAACGGGCACTTGGACTATGGAGGTTACCTAGCGGGCACTTGGACTATGGAGGTTACCTAGCGGGCACTTGGACTATCTAGGTTAGCTAACGGGTACTTGGACTATCTAGGTTCCCTAGCGGGCACTTGGACTATGGAGGTTCCCTAGCAGGGCTTTGATTATGTAAGTTCTCTAATGGGCACTTGGGCTATGTGGGTTCCCTAGCGGGCATTTGGACTATCTAGCTTACCTAACGGGCACTTGGACTATGTACGTTACTAGCGGGCATTTGGACTATGTAGGTTACCTAGCGGATACTTGGACTATGTAGGTTCCCCATCAGGGACTTGGACAATGTAGGTTAACTAGCGGGCACTTGGACTATCTAGGTTAACTAGCGGGCCCTTGGACTATGTAGGTTAACTAGCGGGCCCTTTGACGATCTAGGTTAGCAAACGGGCACTTGGACTATGTAGGTTACCTAGCAGGCACTTGGACTGTATAGGTTACCTAGAGGGCACTTGAACTATCTAGGATAACGAACGGGCACATGGACTATGTAGGTTAGCTAACAGGAACTTGGACTATCTAGGTTAATGAACGGGCACTTGGACTATAGAGGTTACCTAGCGGGCACTTGGACTATGGAGGTTACCTAGCGGGCACTTGGACTATCTAGGTTAGCTAACGGGTACTTGGACTATCTAGGTTACCTAGCGGGCACTTGGACTATGTAGGTCCCCTATCGGGCAGTTGGACTCTGTGGGTACCCTAACGGGCATTTGGACTATGTAGGTTCCCTAGCGGTCACTTGGACTATGTCGGTCCCTTAGCTGGCACTTGGACTATGTTGGTTCCCTATCGGGCAGTTGGACTATGTGGGTACCCTAGCAGGCATTTGGACTATCTAGGTTACCTAGCAGGCACTTTGACTATCTAGGTTAACTAACGGGCACATGGACTATGTAGGTTACCTAGCGGGCACTTGGACTATGTAGGTTACTTTGCGGGCACTTGGCCTATCTAGGTTACCTAACGGGAACTTGGACTATGTAGGTTTACTAGCGGACACTTGGACAATCTTGGTTAACTAGCGGGCACTTGGACAATGCAGGTTCCCTAGCGGGCACTATGAATAAGTAGCTTCCCTAGAGGGCACTTGGACCATATAAGTTCCCTATGGGCATTTGGACTATCTGGGTTCCCTAACGGGCACTTGGAATATGAAGATTCCCTATCGGGCACTTGGACTATGTAGGTTCCTCATTGGGCACTTGGACTATGTAGGTTCCCTATCGGGCACTTGGACTATGTAGGTTAACTAGCGGGCCCTTCGACTATCTAGGTTACCTAGCGGGCACTTGGACTATCTAGGTTAACTAGCGGGCACTTGTACAATGCAGGTTCCCTAGCGGGCACTTTGACTATGTAGCTTCCCTAGAGGGCACTTGGACTATATAGGTTCACTATGGTTACTTGGACTATCTAGGTGCCCTAATGGGCACTTGGAATACGTAGGTTCCCTTTCGCACACTTGGACTATGTAGGTTCCTCAGCGGGCACTTGGACTATGTAGGTTAACTAGCGGGCACTTGGACTATCTAGGTTGTCCAGCGGGCACTTGGACTATGTACGTCCCCTAGCGGGCACTTGGACTATGTAGGTTAACTAGCGGGCACTTGGACGATCTAGGTTATCTAGAGGGCACTTGGACTATCTAGGTTAACTAACGGACCTGGGACTATGTAGGTTAACTAGCGGGCACTTGGACGATCTAGGTTAACTAGCAGGCACTTGGACTATCTAGGTTAACTAGCGGGAACTTAGACTCTCTATGTTAACTGGCGGGCACTTGGACGATGCAGGTTCCCTAGAGGGCACTTGGACTATGTAGGTTCCCTAACGGGCACTTGGACTATGTAGGTCCCTTAGCGGGCACTTGGACTATGCTGGTTCCCTATCGGGCAGTTGGACTCTGTGGGTACCCTAACGGGCATTTGGACTATGTAGGTTCCCTAGCGGTCACTTGGACTATGTCGGTCCCTTAGCGGGCACTTGGACTATGTTGGTTCCCTATCGGGCAGTTGGACTATGTGGGTACCCTAGCAGGCATTTGGACTATCTAGGTTACCCTGCAGGCACTTTGACTATCTAGGTTAACTAACGGGCACTTGGACTATGTAGGTTACCTAGCGGGCACTTGGACTATGTAGGTCCCTAGCGGGCACTTAGACTATGTAGGTTACCTAGCAGGCACTTGGACTGTCTAGGTTAACTAGCGGGCACTTGAACTATCTAGGTTAACGAACGGACACTTGGACTATGTAGGTTAGCTAACAGGAACTTGGACTATATAGGTTAACGAACGGGCACTTGGACTATGGAGGTTACCTAGCGGGCAATTGGACTATGGAGGTTACCTAGCGGGCACTTGGACTATCTAGGTTAGCTAACGGGTACTTGGACTATCTAGGTTCCCTAGCGGGCACTTGGACTATGGAGGTTCCCTAGCAGGGCTTTGATTATGTAAGTTCTCTAATGGGCACTTGGGCTATGTGGGTTCCCTAGCGGGCATTTGGACTATCTAGGTTACCTAACGGGCACTTGGACTATGTACGTTACTAGCGGGCATTTGGACTATGTAGGTTACCTAGCGGATACTTGGACTATGTAGGTTCCCCATCAGGGACTTGGACAATGTAGGTTAACTAGCGGGCACTTGGACTATCTAGGTTAACTAGCGGGCCCTTGGACTATGTAGGTTAACTAGCGGGCCCTTTGACGATCTAGGTTAGCAAACGGGCACTTGGACTATGTAGGTTACCTAGCAGGCACTTGGACTGTATAGGTTACCTAGAGGGCACTTGAACTATCTAGGATAACGAACGGGCAATTGGACTATGTAGGTTAGCTAACAGGAACTTGGACTATCTAGGTTAATGAACGGGCACTTGGACTATGGAGGTTACCTAGCGGGCACTTGGACTATGGAGGTTAACTAGCGGGCACTTGGACTATCTAGGTTACCTAGCGGGCACTTGGACTATGTAGGTCCCCTATCGGGCAGTTGGACTCTGTGGGTACCCTAACGGGCATTTGGACTATGTAGGTTCCCTAGCGGTCACTTGGACTATGTCGGTCCCTTAGCGGGCACTTGGACTATGTTGGTTCCCTATCGGGCAGTTGGACTATGTGGGTACCCTAGCAGGCATTTGGACTATCTAGGTTACCTAGCAGGCACTTTGACTATCTAGGTTAACTAACGGGCACATGGACTATGTAGGTTACCTAGCGGGCACTTGGACTATGTAGGTTACTTTGCGGGCACTTGGCCTATCTAGGTTACCTAACGGGAACTTGGACTATGTAGGTTTACTAGCGGACACTTGGACAATCTTGGTTAACTAGCGGGCACTTGGACAATGCAGGTTCCCTAGCGGGCACTATGAATATGTAGCTTCCCTAGAGGGCACTTGGACCATATAAGTTCCCTATGGGCACTTGGACTATCTGGGTTCCCTAACGGGCACTTGGAATATGAAGATTCCCTATCGGGCACTTCGACTATGTAGGTTAACTAGCGGGCCCTTCGACTATCTAGGTTACCTAGCGGGCACTTGGACTATCTAGGTTAACTAGCGGGCACTTGTACAATGCAGGTTCCCTAGCGGGCACTTTGACTATGTAGCTTCCCTAGAGGGCACTTGGACTATATAGGTTCCCTATGGTTACTTGGACTATCTAGGTGCCCTAACGGGCACTTGGAATACGTAGGTTCCCTTTCGGACACTTGGATTATGTAGGTTCCTCAGCGGGCACTTGGACTATGTAGGTTATCTAGCGGGCACTTGGACTATCTAGGTTGCCCAGCGGGCACTTGGACTACGTACGTCCCCTAGCGGGCACTTGGACTATCTAGGTTAACTAGAGGGCCCTTGGACTATGTAGGTTAACTAGAGGGCACTTGGACTATCTAGGTTAACTAACGGACCTTGGACTATGTAGGTTAACTAGCGGGCACTTGGACGATCTATGTTAACTAGCGGGCACTTGGACTATCTATGTTAACTAGCGGGAACTTGGACTATCTATATTAACTGGCAGGCACTTGGACGATGCAGGTTCCCTAGAGGGCGCTTGGACTATGTAGGTTCCCTAACGGGCACTTGGACTATGTAGGTCCATTAGCGGGCACTTGGACTATGTTGGTTCCCTATCGGGCAGTTGGACTATGTGGGTATCCTAGCGGGCATTTGGACTATCTAGGTTACCTAGCAGGCACTTTGACTATCTAGGTTAACTAACGGGCACTTGGACTATGTAGGTTACCTAGCGGGCACTTGGACTATGTAGGTTACCTAACGGGAACTTGGACTATGTAGGTTCCTCAGCGGGCACTTGGACTATGTAGGTTATCTAGCGGGCACTTGGACTATCTAGGTTGCCCAGCGGGCACTTGGACTACGTACGTCCCCTAGCGGGCACTTGGACTATCTAGGTTAACTAGAGGGCCCTTGGACTATGTAGGTTAACTAGAGGGCACTTGGACTATCTAGGTTAACTAACGGGCACTTGGACTATGTAGGTTCCCTAGCGGGCACTTGGACTATGTAGGTTACCTAGCAGGCACTTGGACTGTCTGGGTTACCTAGCGGGCACTTGAACTATCTAGGTTAACGAATGGGCACTTGGACTATGTAGGTTCCCTAGCGGGCACTTGGATTATGTAGGTTCCCTTCTTGCACTTGGACTATGTAGGTTTCTAGCGGGCATTTGGACTATGTAGGTTACCTAGCGGGCACTTGGGCTATGTAGGTTCCCTAGCGGGCATTTGGACTATCTAGGTTACCTAACGGGCATTTGGACTACGTACGTTACTAGTGGGCATTTGGACTATGTCGGTTACCTAGCGGATACTAGGACTATGTAGGTTCCCCATCAGGGACTTGGACAATGTAGGTTAACTAGCGGGCACTTGGACTATCTAGGTTAACTAGCGGGCCCTTGGACTATCTAGGTTACCTAACGGGCACTTGGACTATGCAGGTAACCTAGCGGGCACTTGGACTGTTTAAGTTACCTAGAGGGCACATGGACTATAGGTTAACTAGCGGGCACTTGGACTATATAGGTTACCTAGCGGCCCTTAGACTATGTTGGTTACCTACCGCAACTTGGACTATCTAAGTTAACGAACGTGCACTTGGACTATGTAAGTAACCTAGCGGGCACTTGGACAGTATAGGTTACCTAGCGGGCACTTGGAGTATCTAGGTTAGCAAACCGGAACTTGGAATATCTAGGTTACCAAGCGGGCACTTGGATTATGTAGGATCCCTATTGGACATTTGTACTACTTAGGTTAACTAGCGGGCACTTTGACTATCTAGGTTAACTAGCGGGCACTTGGACTATCTAGGTCAACTAGCGGGCCATTGTACTATGTAGGTTAACTAGCGGGCACTTGGCCTATCTAGGTTACCTAACGGGAACTTGGACTATGTAGGTTTACTAGCGGACCCTTGGACTATCTAGATTAACTAGCGGGCACTTGAACGATGCAGGTTCCCTAGCGGGCACTTGGACTATATAGGTTAATTAGCAGGCACTTGGACTATGGAGGTTACCTAGCGGGCACTTGGACTGTCTAGGTTACCTAACGGGCACTTGGACTATGTAGGTTAATTAGCGGGCACTTGGACTATGTAGGTTACTTAGCGGGCACTTGGACTATCTAGGTTAACGAACAGGGACGTGGACTATGTAGGTAACCTAATGGGCACTTGGAATATCTAGGTTAGGTAACGGGCACTTGGACTATCTAGGTTACCTAGCGGGAACTTGGAATATGTAGGTTACCTAGCGTGCACTTGGACTATAGTTTAACTAGCGGGCACTTGGACTATATAGGTTACCTAGCGGGCCCTTGGTCTATGTATGTTACCTAGCGCAACTTGGACTATCTAAGTTAACGAACGTGCACTTGGACTATGTAGGTAACCTAGCGGGCACTTGGACAGTATAGGTTACCTAGCGGGCACTTGGACTATCTAGTTTAACGAATGGGCACTTGGACTATGTAGGTTACCTAGCGGGCACTTGGACTATCTAGGTTAGTAAACCGGAACTTGGAATATCTAGGTTACCTAGCGGGCACTTGGACTATGTAGGTTACTTTGCGGGCACTTGGCCTATCTAGGTTACCTAACGGGAACTTGGACTATGTAGGTTTACTAGCGGACACTTGGACAATCTTGGTTAACTAGCGGGCACTTGGACAATGCAGGTTCCCAGCGGGCACTATGAATATGTAGCTTCCCTAGAGGGCACTTGGACCATATAAGTTCCCTATGGGCATTTGGACTATCTGGGTTCCCTAACGGGCACTTGGAATATGAAGATTCCCTATCGGGCACTTGGACTATGTAGGTTCCTCATTGGGCACTTGGACTATGTAGGTTCCCTATCGGGCACTTGGACTATGTAGGTTAACTAGCGGGCCCTTCGACTATCTAGGTTACCTAGCGGGCACTTGGACTATCTAGGTTAACTAGCGGGCACTTGTACAATGCAGGTTCCCTAGAGGGCACTTTGACTATGAAGGTTCCATAGAGGGCACTTGGACTATATAGGTTCCCTATGGTTACTTGGACTATCTAGGTGCCCTAACGGGCACTTGGAATACGTAGGTTCCCTTTCGCACACTTGGACTATGTAGGTTCCTCAGCGGGCACTTGGACTATGTAGGTTAACTAGCGGGCACTTGGACTATCTAGGTTGTCCAGCGGGCACTTGGACTATGTACGTCCCCTAGCGGGCACTTGGACTATGTAGGTTAACTAGCGGGCACTTGGACGATCTAGGTTTTCTAGAGGGCACTTGGACTATCTAGGTTAACTAACGGACCTTGGACTATGTAGGTTAACTAGCGGGCACTTGGACGATCTAGGTTAACTAGCAGGCACTTGGACAATCTAGGTTAACTAGCGGGAACTTAGACTCTCTATGTTAACTGGCGGGCACTTGGACGATGCAGGTTCCCTAGAGGGCACTTGGACTATGTAGGTTCCCTAACGGGCACTTGGACTATGTAGGTCCCTTAGCGGGCACTTGGATTATGTTGGTTCCCTATCGGGCAGTTGGACTCTGTAGGTTCCCTAGTGGTCACTTGGACTATGTCGGTCCCTTAGCGGGCACTTGGACTATGT
The DNA here is from genome assembly GCF_050624435.1 of Tenrec ecaudatus. Taxonomy (NCBI): domain Eukaryota; kingdom Metazoa; phylum Chordata; class Mammalia; order Afrosoricida; family Tenrecidae; genus Tenrec; species Tenrec ecaudatus. The sequence continues at coordinate 553,716 of NW_027458650.1, forward strand.
TGGTTCCCTATCGGGCAGTTGGACTATGTGGGTACCCTAGCAGGCATTTGGACTATCTAGGTTACCCTGCAGGCACTTTGACTATCTAGGTTAACTAACGGGCACTTGGACTATGTAGGTTACCTAGCGGGCACTTGGACTATGTAGGTCCCTAGCGGGCACTTAGACTATGTAGGTTACCTAGCAGGCACTTGTACTGTCTAGGTTACCTAGCGGGCACTTGAACTATCTAGGTTAACGAACGGACACTTGGACTATGTAGGTTAGATAACAGGAACTTGGACTATATAGGTTAACGAACGGGCACTTGGACTATGGAGGTTACCTAGCGGGCACTTGGACTATGGAGGTTACCTAGCGGGCACTTGGACTATCTAGGTTAGCTAACGGGTACTTGGACTATCTAGGTTCCCTAGCGGGCACTTGGACTATGGAGGTTCCCTAGCAGGGCTTTGATTATGTAAGTTCTCTAATGGGCACTTGGGCTATGTGGGTTCCCTAGCGGGCATTTGGACTATCTAGCTTACCTAACGGGCACTTGGACTATGTACGTTACTAGCGGGCATTTGGACTATGTAGGTTACCTAGCGGATACTTGGACTATGTAGGTTCCCCATCAGGGACTTGGACAATGTAGGTTAACTAGCGGGCACTTGGACTATCTAGGTTAACTAGCGGGCCCTTGGACTATGTAGGTTAACTAGCGGGCCCTTTGACGATCTAGGTTAGCAAACGGGCACTTGGACTATGTAGGTTACCTAGCAGGCACTTGGACTGTATAGGTTACCTAGAGGGCACTTGAACTATCTAGGATAACGAACGGGCACATGGACTATGTAGGTTAGCTAACAGGAACTTGGACTATCTAGGTTAATGAATGGGCACTTGGACTATAGAGGTTACCTAGCGGGCACTTGGACTATGGAGGTTACCTAGCGGGCACTTGGACTAAAAAGGACAAGAAATCAAAAGGACTCTAGAGATTGTGCAAGGTTGTGTGTCTGTGTGTGTGTATAAAAGGACATGAAGACAGAAGCCCTGCAGGCATTATGCAAGCGTGTGAGTGTGTGTGTTCGTGTGTAAAAGGATAGGAATTTAGAATCGCTGTAGAGTTCCTGCAAGGATGTGTGTGTGTGTGTGTGTGTGTAAAAAGGACACGAAGTCTGAATCCCTCTAGAGATTCTGCAAGGGATGTGTGTGTGTGTGTGTGTGTTTATAAACGACATTTTAGAAGTCCTCCAAAGATTCTGCACAGGTGTGTGTATGTGTGTCTGTGTGCGTGTGTGTAAAAAGGACACCAAGTCAGAAGCCCTCTAGAGATCCTGCAAGGGTGTGTCTGTGTGTGTTTTAAGTATGTTTGTAAAAAGAACACGAAGTAAGAAACCCTCAAGTGATTTTGCAAGGGAATAAGTTTGAGTGTATGTGTATAAATTACATGACGTGAGATGAATTCCTGCGATTCTGCAAGGATGCATGTGTGTGTGTGTGTGTGTGTGTGTGTGTGTGTGTGTGTGTGTGTGTGTAAAAAGGACATGAAGTCAGAATCCTTGTAGAGTTCTGGAAGGGTGTATGTGTGTGTGTGTGTATAAAGGACACCAAGTCAGAAGCAATCTAGAGATCCTGCAAGAGTATGTCTTTGTGTGTGTGTGTGTGTGTAAAAAGGACATGTTGTTAGAAGTCCTCCACAGATTCTGCACAGGTGTGTGTATGGGTCTGTGTGCGTGTGTGTAAAAAGGACACCAAGTCAGAAGCCGACTATTGATTCTGCAAAAGTGTATGTGTGTGTCTGTGTGCGTGTGTGAAAAAAGGACACTAAGTCAGAAGCCGACTATTGATTCTGCAAAAAGTGTGTGTGTGTGTGTGTGTGTGAGTGTGTAAAAAGGACATGGAGTCTGAAGCCGTCCAGAGGTTCTGTAAGGGTGTGGATGTGTGTGTGTGTGTGTATGTGAAACGGACACACATTCAGAAACCCTCTAGATATTCTGCAAGGGTGTGTGTGTGTGTGAGTGTGTGTGTGTTTAAAAAGGACACAAAGTAAGAATCCATCCAGGAATTCTGCAAGGATGTGTGTGTGTGTGTGTGTGTGTGTATGTGTTTAACAAGGACATGACGTCAGAAGCCCTCTAGAGATTCTGGAAGTGTGTGTGTGTGTGTGTGTGTGTGTGTGTAAAAAGGACAAGAAATCAAAAGGACTCTAGAGATTGTGCAAGGTTGTGTGTCTGTGTGTGTGTATAAAAGGACATGAAGACAGAAGCCCTGCAGGCATTATGCAAGCGTGTGAGTGTGTGTGTGCGTGTGTAAAAGGATAGGAATTTAGAATCGCTGTAGAGTTCCTGCAAGGATGTGTGTGTGTGTGTGTGTGTGTGTAAAAAGGACACGAAGTCTGAATCCCTCTAGAGATTCTGCAATGGATATGTGTGTGTTTATAAACGACATTTTAGAAGTCCTCCAAAGATTCTGCACAGGTGTGTGTATGTGTGTCTGTGTGCGTGTGTGTAAAAAGGACACCAAGTCAGAAGCCCTCTAGAGATCCTGCAAGGGTGTGTCTGTGTGTGTTTTAAGTATGTTTGTAAAAAGAACACGAAGTAAGAAACCCTCAAGTGATTTTGCAAGGGAATGAGTTTGAGTGTGTATGTGTATGTGTATAAACTCCATGACGTGAGATGAATTCCTGCGATTCTGCAAGGATGCATGTATGTGTGTGTGTGTGTGTGTGTGTGTGTAAAAAGGACATGTTGTTAGAAGTCCTCCACAGATTCTGCACAGGTGTGTGTATGTGTCTGTGTGCGTTTGTGTAAAAAGGATACCATATCAGAAACCGACTATTAATTCTGCAAAAGTGTGTGTGTGTGTAAAAAGGACATGGAGTCTGAAGCCATCCAGAGGTTCTGTAAGTGTGTGTGTGTGTGTGTGTGTGTGTGTGTGTAAACAGACACAAATTCAGAAACCCTCTAGATATTCTTCAAGTGTTTGTGTGTGTGTGTGTGTGTGTGTAAAAAGGACAGCAATTCAGCCACCATCCAGAGATTCTACCAGGGTGTATGTGTGTTTGGTGTGTGTGTGTTTGTGTAAAAAGACACGAAGTCAGAAGCCCACTAGAGATTCTTCAAGGGTGTGTGTATGTGTGTATGTTTGTGTAAAAAGGACACAAAGTCAGGAGCCCTCCAGAGATTCTGCAAGGTTGTATGTGTGTGTGTGTGTTTGTGTGTGAGGGTAAAAATTACACGAAGTCAGAAGCCCAATATTGATTATGCAAAGGTCTGTGTGTGTGTGTGTGTTTGTTGTGTTTGAAATAAGTAAACCATATTAGAAGCCCTCCAGAGATTCTGCCAGAGTGTGTGTGTGTGTATGTGTGAAAACAACACGAAGTCAGAAAATGTCTGGAGATTCTACAAGGGTGTTTGTGTGTGTGTGTGTGTGTGTCAAAAGTACAGGAAGTCAGAAGCCCTCTAGAGATTCTGCAAGGGTGAGTATGTTGTGTTAAAAGGACATGAAATCAGAAGCCCTCTAGGTTTTCTGGAAAGGTATGAGTGTGAGAGTGAGGGAGTGTGTGTGTGTGTGTGTGTGTGTGTGTGTGTAATAAGGACATGAAATCAGAAGTCCTCCAGAGTGAGAGTGAGGGAGTGTGTGTGCAATAAGGACATGAAATCAGAAGTCCTCCAGAGATTCTACAAGTGTATGTGTGTGTGTGTGTGTGTTTAAAAAGGACACGAAGTCAGAAGGACTGCAGAGATTTGGCAAGAAAATGAGTTTGTGTGTGTGTGTGTGTGTGTGTGTGTGTGTGTGTGTGTAAAAAGGACATGAAGTCAGAATCCTTGTAGAGTTCTGGAAGGGTGTATGTGTGTGTGTGTGTGTATAAAGGACACCAAGTCAGAAGCACTCTAGAGATCCTGCAAGAGTATGTCTTTGTGTGTGTGTGTGTGTGTAAAAAGGACATGTTGTTAGAAGTCCTCCACAGATTCTGCACAGGTGTGTGTATGTGTCTGTGTGCGTGTGTGTAAAAAAGACACCAAGTCATAAGCCGACTATTGATTCTGCAAAAGTGTATGTGTGTGTGTGTGTGTGTGTGTGTGTGTGTGTAAAAAGGACATGGAGTCTGAAGCCGTCCAGAGGTTCTGTAAGTGTGTGTGTGTGTGTGTGTGTGTGTGAGTAAACAGACACAAATTCAAAAACCCTCTAGATATTCTTCAAGTGTTTGTGTGTGTGTGTGTGTGTGTAAAAAGGACAGCAAGTCAGCCACCATCCAGAGATTCTACCAAAGTGTATGTGTGTGTGGTGTGTGTGTGTGTTTGTGTTAAAAGGACACAAAATCAGAAGCCCTCTAGGTTTTCTGGAAAGGTATGAGTGTGAGAGTGAGGGAGTGTGTGTGTGTGTGTGTGTGTGTAATAAGGACATGAAATCAGAAGTCCTCCAGAGTGAGAGTGAGGGAGTGTGTGTGTGTGTGTGTGTAATAAGGACATGAAATCAGAAGTCCTCCAGAGATTCTACAAGTGTATGTGTGTGTGTGTGTGTGTGTGTGTTTAAAAAGGACACGAAGTCAGAAGGACTGCAGAGATTTGGCAAGAAAATGAGTTTGGAGTGTGTGTGTGTGTGTGTGTGTGTGTTTAAAAATGACACAAAGTAAGAATCCATCCAGGAATTCTGCAAGGATGTGTGTGTGTGTGTGTGTGTGTGTGTGTGTGTAAAAAGGTAAGGAAGTCAGAAGCCCTCTAGGAATTTTCCAAAGGTATGAGTATCAGTGTGAGGGAGGGTGTGTGTGAGTGTGTGTGTGTGTAAAAAGGACACGAAGTCAGACCCCCACAGATTATGCAAGTGCGTGTGTGTATGTGTGTGTAACAAGGACATGACGTCAGAAGCCCTCAAGAGATTCTGCAAGGGTGTGTGTGTGTGAGAGTGTGTGTAAAAAGGACACATGAAGTCAGAAACACTCCATAGTTTCTGCAAAGGTGTGTGTGTAAAAAGATCCTGAAGTCAGAAGCCATCTAGAGATTCTGCCATGATGTGTGTGTGTGTGTATTTGTAAAAAGGAGACCAAGTATGAAGCTCTCAAGAGATTCTGCAAGGTTTTATGTGTGTGAGTGTGTGCGTGTGTAATAAGGTCACAAATTCAGAAGCCCTCTAGAAATTCTGCAAGGACGTTGTGGGTATTTGTAAAAAGGACACGAAGTCAGAAGCCGACTATTGATTCTGCAAAAGTGTGTGTTTGTGTGTGTGTGTGTGTGTGTGTGTGTAAAAAGGACATGAAATCAGAAGCCCTCCAGAGGTTCTGTAAGGGTGTGTGTGTGTGTGTGTGTGTGTAAAAAGGACATGAAGTCAGAACCCTTGTAGAGTTCTGGAAGGGTGTATGTGTGTGTGTGTGTATAAAGGACACCAAGTCAGAAGCACTCTAGAGATCCTGCAAGAGTATGTCTTGTGTGTGTGTGTGTGTGTGTGTGTGTGTGTAAAAAGGACATGTTGTTAGAAGTCCTCCACAAATTCTGCAAAGGTGTGTGTATGTGTTTGTGTGCGTGTGTGTAAAAAGGATACCAAGTCAGAAGCCGACTATTGATTCTGCAAAAGTGTGTGTGTGTGTGTGTGTGTGTGTGTGAGTAAAAAGGACATGGAGTCTGAAGCCGTCCAGAGGTTCTGTAAGTGTGTGTGTGTGTAAACAGACATAAATTCAGAAACCCTCTACATATTCTTCAAGTGTTTGTGTGTGTGTGTGTGTGTGTGTGTAAAAAGGACAGCAAGTCAGCCACCATCCAGAGATTCTACCAGGGTGTATGTGTGTTTGGTGTGTGTGTGTGTTTGTGTAAAAATACACGAAGTCAGAAGCCCTCTACAGATTCTTCAAGGGTGTGTGTATGTGTGTATGTTTGTGTAAAAAGGACACAAAGTCAGAAGCCCTCCAGAGATTCTGCAAGGTTGTATGTGTGTGTGTGTGTTTGTGTGTGAGGGTAAAAATTACACGAAGTCAGAAGCCCAATATTGATTATGCAAAGGTCTGTGTGTGTGTGTTTGTTGTGTTTGAAATAAGTAAACCATATTAGAAGCCCTCCAGAGATTCTGCCAGAGTGTGTGTGTGTGTGTGTATGTGTGAAAACAACACGAAGTCAGAAAATGTCTGGAGATTCTGCAAGGGTGTCTGTGTGTGTCAAAAGTACAGGAAGTCAGAAGCCCTCTAGAGATTCTGCAAGGGTGAGTGTGTTGTGTTAAAAGGACACGAAATCAGAAGCCCTCTAGGTTTTCTGGAAAGGTATGAGTGTGAGAGTGAGGGAGTGTGTGTGTGTGTGTGTGTGTAATAAGGACATGAAATCAGAAGTCCTCCAGAGTGAGAGTGAGGGAGTGTGTGTGTGTGTGTGTGTGTAATAAGGACATGAAATCAGAAGTCCTCCAGAGATTCTACAAGTGTATGTGTGTGTGTGTGTGTGTGTTTAAAAAGGACACGAAGTCAGAAGGACTGCAGAGATTTTGCAAGAAAATGAGTTTGGAGTGTGTGTGTGTGTGTGTGTTTAAAAATGACACAAAGTAAGAATCCATCCAGGAATTCTGCAAGGATGTGTGTGAGTGTGTGTGTGTGTGTGTGTGTGTGTGTATAAAAAGGTAAGGAAGTCAGAAGCCCTCTAGGAATTTTACAAAGGTATGAGTATCAGTGTGAGGGAGGGTGTGTGTGTGAGTGTGTGTGTGTAAAAAGGATACGAAGTCAGACCCCCCAGAGATTATGCAAGTGTGTGTTTGTGTAACAAGGACATGACGTCAGAAGCCCTCAAGAGATTCTGCAAGGGTGTGTGTGTGTGAGAGAGTGTGTGTAAAAAGGACACATGAAGTCAGAAACACTCCATAGTTTCTGCAAAGGTGTGTGTGTGTGTGTGTAAAAAGATCCTGAAGTCAGAAGCCATCTAGAGATTCTGCCATGATGTGTGTGTGTGTTTGTAAAAAGGAGACCAAGTATGAAGCTCTCAAGAGATTCTGCAAGGTTTTATGTGTGTGAGTGTGTGCGTGTGTAATAAGGTCACAAATTCAGAAGCCCTCTAGAATTTCTGCAAGGGCGTGTGTGTGTGTGGGTGTTTGTAAAAAGGACACGAAGTCAGAAACCGACTATTGATTCTGCAAAAGTGTGTGTGTGTGTGTGTGTGTGTGTGAAAAAAGGACATGAAATCAGAAGCCCTCCAGAGGATCTGTAAGGGTGTGTGTGTGTGTGTATAAAAAAGACATGAAGTCAGAAGCCCTCTATTGATTCTGCAATGGTGTGTTTGTGTGTGTGTGTGTGTGTGTGTGTGTAAAAAGGACATGAAATCAGAATCATTGTAGAGTTCTGGAAGGGTGTATGTATAAAGGACACCAAGTCAGAAGCACTCTAGAGATCCTGCAAGAGTATGTCTTTGTGTGTGTGTGTGTGTGTGTGTGTGTGTGTAAAAAGGACATGTTGTTAGAAGTCCTCCACAGATTCTGCACAGGTGTGTGTATGTGTCTGTGTGCGTGTGTGTAAAAAAGACACCAAGTCAGAAGCCGACTATTGATTCTGCAAGTGTATGTGTGTGTGTGTGTGTGTGTAAAAAGGACATGGAGTCTGAAGCTGTCCAGAGGTTCTGTAAGGGTGTGTGTGTGTGTGTGTGTAAACAGACACAAATTCAGAAACCCTCTAGATATTCTGCAAGGGTGTTTGTGTGTGTGTGTGTGTGTGTGTGTAAAAAGGACAGCAAGTCAGCCACCATCCAGAGATTCTACCAGGGTGTATGTGTGTTTGGTGTGTGTGTGTTTGTGTAAAAAGACACGAAGTCAGAAGCCCTCTAGAGATTCTTCAAGGGTGTGTGTATGTGTGTATGTTTGTGTAAAAAGGACACAAAGTCAGAAGCCCTCCAGAGATTCTGCAAGGTTGTATGTGTGTGTGTGTGTTTGTGTGTGAGGGTAAAAATTACACGAAGTCAGAAGCCCAATATTGGTTATGCAAAGGTCTGTGTGTGTGTGTTTGTTGTGTTTGAAATAAGTAAACCATATTAGAAGCCCTCCAGAGATTCTGCCAGAGTGTGTGTGTGTGTGTGTGTGTGTGTGTGTATGGGTGAAAACAACACGAAGTCAGAAAATGTCTGGAGATTCTGCAAGGGTGTCTGTGTGTGTCAAAAGTACAGGAAGTCAGAAGCCCTCTAGAGATTCTGCAAGGGTGAGTGTGTTGTGTTAAAAGGACACGAAATCAGAAGCCCTCTAGGTTTTCTGGAAAGGTATGAGTGTGAGAGTGAGGGAGTGTGTGTGTGTGTGTGTGTGTGTAATAAGGACATGAAATCAGAAGTCCTCCAGAGTGAGAGTGAGGGAGTGTGTGTGTGTGTGTGTGTGTGTGTGTAATAATGACATGAAATCAGAAGTCCTCCAGAGATTCTACAAGTGTATGTGTGTGTGTGTGTGTGTTTAAAAAGGACACGAAGTCAGAAGGACTGCAGAGATTTTGCAAGAAAAGGAGTTTGGAGTGTGTGTGTGTGTGTGTGTGTGTGTGTGTTTAAAAATGACACAAAGTAAGAATCCATCCAGGAATTCTGCAAGGATGTGTGTGAGTGTGTGTGTGTGTGTGTGTGTGTAAAAAGGTAAGGAAGTCAGAAGCCCTCTAGGAATTTTACAAAGGTATGAGTATCAGTGTGAGGGAGGGTGTGTGTGTGAGTGTGTGTGTGTAAAAAGGATACGAAGTCAGACCCCCCAGAGATTATGCAAGTGTGTGTTTGTGTAACAAGGACATGACGTCAGAAGCCCTCAAGAGATTCTGCAAGGGTGTGTGTGTGTGTGAGAGTGTGTGTAAAAAGGACACATGAAGTCAGAAACACTCCATAGTTTCTGCAAAGGTGTGTGTGTGTGTGTGTGTGTAAAAAGATCCTGAAGTCAGAAGCCATCTAGAGATTCTGCCATGATGTGTGTGTGTGTTTGTAAAAAGGAGACCAAGTATGAAGCTCTCAAGAGATTCTGCAAGGTTTTATGTGTGTGAGTGTGTGCGTGTGTAATAAGGTCACAAATTCAGAAGCCCTCTAGAATTTCTGCAAGGGCGTGTGTGTGTGTGGGTGTTTGTAAAAAGGACACGAAGTCAGAAACCGACTATTGATTCTGCAAAAGTGTGTGTGTGTGTGTGTGTGTGTGTGTGTGTGAAAAAAGGACATGAAATCAGAAGCCCTCCAGAGGTTCTGTAAGGGTGTGTGTGTGTGTGTGTATAAAAAAGACATGAAGTCAGAAGCCCTCTATTGATTCTGCAATGGTGTGTTTGTGTGTGTGTGTGTGTGTGTGTGTGTAAAAAGGACATGAAATCAGAATCATTGTGGAGTTCTGGAAGGGTGTATGTGTGTGTGTGTGTGTATAAAGGACACCAAGTCAGAAACACTCTAGAGATCCTGCAAGAGTATGTCTTGTGTGTGTGTGTGTGTGTGTGTGTGTGTGTGTGTGTGTGTGTGTAAAAAGGACATGTTGTTAGAAGTCCTCCACAGATTCTGCACAGGTGTGTGTATGTGTCTGTGTGCGTGTGTGTAAAAAAGACACCAAGTCAGAAGCCGACTATTGATTCTGCAAGTGTATGTGTGTGTGTGTGTGTGTGTGTGTTTATGATTTATGATGCTAAGGTCTTGGACCCGCTGATAAGACCCATCCTTCTTTTTAACCCTATAACGCTTCAATTTTAATTTTGGGAAAAAATTTTCTTTTTGTTGTGGACTTTCATAGTTATAAATATATATATATATATGTATTAATATATACATTTTTAATGTTATGAAAACATCATGCTTCGCGTTATAGAGTTAAATGGAAATAATGGGCTAGTGCAGGACGAGTCAAAAGTGACCAAAATAGAGTAACTGCCTAAGCCATTTTGAATTTTCTTGGGTTCAATTGGAGTAAAGGCTTGTAAATTACCCGGGGTCCAAATTCCCATGGTGCCTCCTACAACGGGTAGAATGTTCAGGGATGTTTCAGGGCTGGGAGATTAATAACCCCTAAGTCCAGGATACCTTAGGGCAGGGGTCTTTAAACTGTTTACCCAGGGGGCCAGTTCACTATCCCTCAGGCCTTTTGAAGGAAAGACTATAGTTTAAAAAAACAAATATTACGAACAAATTCATGTGCACACTGCACATCTTGATTTGAAGTTCAAAAAAAAAATAAATGGGGCACATACACCCGGCAGAAAGGATCAACGTCCTCGGCTGTCTGCATGTGGCCCACAGGTTGTAGTTTGAGGACCCCTGCTCTCGGCATTCACCAAGAGGATGTGGTTTCAACCCAAAAGCTTGGAGACTCTACAATTTGTTTAAAAGTGATGGGGCAGAAGGAGTCCCTGATTGACCCACGCAAGACTAGTTTTCCCACCCCCTATTACTAAGAGTTCATAGTTATGTTTAAAGGGAACCAGGATATCCCGATCTGATCCCGTTACTTCAAGTGTGGGCTGACATTGCCACTAAGAAGCCTGCAAATATAAAAGACTTACTCCCTCCCGCAAAGAAAGGGCCCTTGTTTCCAAGGTTTCAGGAAACATGGAAGGACCGGAAAAACAAACGGTCCAAGTTCCCAAAACCACATAGGTGGAGGCCATCCCTCCACATCACCCTCCCCCACCCCTCCCCTCCCTCACCCCTCCCCCACACCTCCCCTCCCCTCCCCTCCCCATCACTCTCCCCTAATCGGCTTTATCCCATTTTGCAGGAGAACTCTGGGAGTGGGAGAGCTGGCTTCAAACCCTTTCTTTCAACCCCCGCCCTATAAGGTTTCTAGGGTCCAGAAATAGAAAACTTCTAACAGGCCCTTATTGAGTCACTCCCTCCCCCACCGGCCCCCCAAACTCACCCCCACCCCTAACAAGCAGCCCCCCACACACACTAGTACTGGTATGACTTCCATACTCATCAGCCCACCTGGAATGCTTGCCAACAACTTCTCCAGGTGCTGTTCACAACGGAGGAGGGTAGCCCTTCCAGACAGAGGCCCAGTAAGCAGTCAGTGAACCTGATGGTCAGCGAGCGGGCACTCCCCACTTGGGAGAAATTCTTTTGGCCACTACACCAACAATGTGGGATCTCAATTCCTAGCAAGGCCCAGAGGACTTTACCAGGTATCAACCATTGCTCTTACATGACCCTCTGCAGAAGAGCTAGGAAACCTATGAATTTATCTAAGGTCAGTGAGAATTTTCAGGTTCCTATAAGAGAATATCCGCCTGCCTTTCTAGAGTGGCTGAGGGAAGCCTACGGGCTTTATACCCCTAACGGCCCGGAGGCACTGAAAACAGGAGGGCAATAAGTATTGCCTTTATTACTCAGTCAGTCTGCCTCAGACATGACAAAGAAGTGGGAAGGGTTTGAAGGGAAAAATCTTAGCGATTTGGTACAAGTGGCTCATTGAGTGTATAACAACAGAGATGACCCTAGCACGACAGAGACAAAGAAGCTAGCTAAAATACTAGGAATTGCCATGAGAGACCCCAGAGACTCAGGAAAAGGAGAGCATGGCCCACTCACGGAGAGACTAACCTGTGGGCACCGCCAAGCCATGGGGAAGGACCAATGTGCCTACTGCAGGAAAGAAGGACACTGGAAAAATCAGTGCCTTGAAAACCCGAGGAGAGGTGCACGACCCTCCACTAGAGTGGATGGGCCTCATCTGCACGTAGAAAGACCCAAGCAAGAGACAATAATGCTTGAAGAAGCTCAATGAAGGGGTCAGGGCTCTGTTTCACTTCGCCGCCAAAAGCCCAGGCTAACTCTCCAAGTAGGAGGCCAGGCAGTAAATTTCTTGGTGGACACAGGGGCCACCTTGTCAGGTTCAGAAAGGAATATGGGCACATTTTCAAGAAGAAAGATGTGAATTACTGTGAGCCTATGATTCCTTCCACAGATAACTCACACCAGAAGGTTTGCATGGAGGGTAGGTGGGTTTCCCAAGACAACAAAATAACAAATATCTATCAGCCCTTTGGCCCAGTTAGCCACCTGGTTATGATATCACTGGCTTCTGGCTCAGCTGCTGAGCCAGTGAAGCAGTTATAGCAGGAGAAGACTAGGTGGCCGGTGGCCATCAACAGAAGGACCAAATCTCCACAGTGGGCTTCCTGTTTCAATATGGAGCCACGTATGTTACCTGCTGGACACCATCTCTATCCTGAGCTCATAATTGCCATCGCAGGTCTAGAATGCGGCGCGCAGGTACACACTATATGAAACAGTCTCTGATTAACCCCTCTCGATAACTTGCTGACATGGGAGTCTGGATAATCCTGTACATTTACTTTGCAGATTAGAAAACTCACTCAAAAACACACGGGAGTTGACCCAGAGACACACAACTGGTTAACAACAAAGTCATATTCACAACCAGCGTCTGGACCAAGAGCACGGTGCCCCACAGAACTGTGCCCATCGAGAAGTCAATATCTCCTGGACTCTCAAAAGATCTGAGCTGATACCCACCCCCCCACATCCTTGCAGCCCCAAAAGATTGTATTTCACAGGATGGCACCGGATCTGCAGCTCGCGGAGAGGGACATATCTGATCAGTGAACACAGGGCAGAACAAGGGGGAGGAGGGGAGAATGGAGCACACCCTGGCCCAATACACCTTGAGGATGATGTTCCCAATCAGAGAAGCCAATCCACAGAGAAGACCACATGGGCAGCCCCACGATGAGAAACGTCCCTCAAAGACCCATAGCCTTAGAGGGGACAACACTGGACACACAGTGTGGGAACTGCGCCCGAACTGATCCTGCCACTTCGATGCATGACACTAAGAGAGTGCAGCGGAAGAGTAAGAAAACGGAGCATCAAAGTCCCCGGGGAATGCCAAAGGTGGACTTTGTGGTCAGGGTTCGGTGCCCCCACAGACTGGACTGGAAAACACTCCTAAAGTTCACCACACAGTCCTTGTACTTTTCTTTCTGGTTAGTGTTGTTTTCTTTTAGTGTCATTGGATTTGGGTTGGGTTTTGTTTTCATTTTTGTTTGTTTTTTTTTTCTTTTTGCTGCTTGGTTTAGCTCAGTCTTGTTTTGTGCATGTTATTACCTTTACAGGTCTGTCTAATTAAGAGAGGCTGGATGAACAATCTGGAGGAGTAAACATGTGACCGGCCCTTTCCATTGGGCATGGGAGTGAGCACGGTGGGGGGAAAGGAAGTGCTGTAAAGAAACCCAGAGACAAGGGTACAACAAGTGATGGAAAACGATAGTGAGGGGGATGTAGGAGGCCTGGTAGGGCGTGATCAAAGGTAATGTAACCAAGAGGAATTACTGAAACCCAAAGGAAGACTGAGCATGTCAGTGGGCACAAGAGGAAAATCAAAGAGTATAGAAGAGTGAGCTGGGAAGCAAGGGCCAGTTATAGACGTCTAAATAAAGGCATGTACATATGTACATATATTTACAAAGGGGCATGGGGAAATAGATCTATGTCCATATGTTTATAGATTTAGTATTAAGGTAGCAGATGGACATAGGGCCTCCGCTCAAGGACTCCCTCATTGCAATAACACTGTTCTATTAAATTGGCATTCTAAGATGCTCACCTTCCCTACACAATCACTGACCACAAAGCGGCTGCATAAGCAAATGTGGTGAAGAAAGCCGATGGTGTCCAGCTACCTAAAGATATAGCGTGTGGGGTCTTAAAGGCCTGAGGGTAAAGAAACAGCCATCTGGCTCTGAAGCAACAGAGCCCACATGGAGAAAGCATACCAGCCTGTGTGATCACAAAGTTTTAAAGGGATAAGGCAACAGGTATCATGAGAACAAAAAAATCTTATCATGGAGAATGAGAGGGGACTGCCGGGTATAGACCCAAAACCTATTTGCAGTGCACTGGACATCCCCTTACAGAAGGATCTCAGAGTGGAGATTAAAGAATACAGGGTATGAGACAGCAAAGATGAAACACAACTTTCCTCTAGTTCTTAATGCTTTCTCTTGCCCCACTATCATGATCCCAGTTCTACCATACTAATCTGGCCAAACTAGAGAAGGTATTCTAGTACCGATAGGAATTTCAAACACGGGGAATCCAGAGTGGATGGGCCCTTTACCAGTGTTATGAGTGGAGATACTGGGAGGGTGGAGGAAGGGCAGGATGGAAAGTGGGAACCGATTACAAGGATCTTCATTGACCTCAAAAGAAAGGTGGGTGAAAATATGACAAAAGAATTAGTACATTTCCAAGGATTGATGAGGGATGGGTGGCGGGCATTGAGGGGGGAAAAATGAGGAGCTGAGGCCAGGGGCTTGGGTGGAGAGTGGATATTTTGTGAATAAGGAGGGCAATTAATGTACAGATGGGCTTCAAACAGATGATGTATTTATGGATGGTGGTTAGTGTTGTAGGAGCCACTAATGAAAAGATCATAAAAGAAACAAAAATAATCTTGGCAGGGGCTCATGCAAGGATGATCTCAGGCTGGATTAGACCAGTCAAAACAGCTACTGGAGTCGCCTCACCCTGTGTCTATTATTGAGTCAGCCATGATGCTTAGGACCCACAGCCCCAGCAGCTGGCCAGAGAGGGAGGTGGATCTCTGAGGCCATTCCACAGGGGGAATGGTCCTCTGTCCTGCAGGGCCCACCCTCCTTTGTAAGCATGCTGCCTGGGGCAAGGCTTTCATGGAGTCCACACCATGGGAGCTCTACTACTCATGGGGGATTGGCAGGAAGTCTCTGCTCATGCGCACACACCACCAACTAGCTGGAGGATCTCCGTGAACAAAGCCTGAGGCAGACAACAAGCCCACTAACTGATGCTGTAAGAGATACAATCAGCATCCAGAAACCTGCAACTGGGAGTAAGAGGCAGCATACCTTGGTCCCAGCCCCTCCCACTCTAATCTACAAAGAATGACATTGCAAAGCAGAGGGTTTTCATAAAGCACTTCCAGGACTGTGGAATGAGCAGCCTCGTTTGTGGACATGGATACTCTGTGATCCAGACGTACTACCTCCTCCCTTACAGTCAGCTGAGACAAAAACCCTTGCAAGCAGAAAGCCATGCATCTGAACAGTATCCACCAGCCACTCATGTGCAGCACAGCTGCCTCCAAAGAGCCTTCCTGAGTGAGAGAGAAATCATGCAGAAGCCTGGTCTGCACTCAAGAGAGTTTTATGAGCGTAGGGAGGCGTGGTGGGCAAGTCTGGCCGACCCCAGTGGCTGAATTGAATTTACATGGCCTAGATTGGTCAATCCAGGTACAGGAACCACCCAGGTGACCTCCCCTTCATGGCCAGAAATCTGGACCTCTGAGCATGCACAGGGTGCCTCTCCTAACTGGGCTCTTATCTTGGCCCTATGGGCATGCATAACGGATGCCCCAGTCCCTAGCATAGCTACCTAACATTTGCCCCCCTGAAGAGATATGGACCCAAATATTTGGGGGTACTGGGCGACGACATCTCTAGCTGCTTCCTGCTGGCAAAAGGGGCGAGGTGGGGCTTTGGGTCCATACCCTTCCTACACTGCTGGGAGGGGTTGTCCATTGAGGGCAACTTTATCCAGGATGGATAAGGTTGAGGTGGTCCAGGAGATGGTAGTCGTGGACCTGGCACACTTGGTTCAGAAGCTTTAATCACCCGATAACTTCTGAGAAAAACAAACGGTCTAAAAGGTGAACAGTTTGACTACGACAAGGCTAAGCTTGTGAGGTGGCAGTGGCCTTGAAATTAGGTGAGTGTCACAGGAAACAAAAATAATCTTAGGATTACCAGACATGTGTGTTTGTTCATTGGAAGTACAGGAAGAGGGATAAAAGCATTCACACTTTCCCCTAGGAGGGCACAGGTTTGGGCACTACTAGGTGCAGTCGGATCACTGATTCATTTATGATGCTAAGGTCTTGGACCCGCTGATAAGACCCATCCTTCTTTTTAACCCTATAACGCTTCAATTTTAATTTTGGGAAAAAATTTTCTTTTTGTTGTGGACTTTCATAGTTATAAATATATATATATATATATATGTATTAATATATACATTTTTAATGTTATGAAAACATCATGCTTCGCGTTATAGAGTTAAATGGAAATAATGGGCTAGTGCATGACGAGTCAAAAGTGACCAAAATAGAGTAAATGCCTAAGCCATTTTGAATTTTCGTGGGTTCAATTGGAGTAAAGGCTTGTAAATTACCCGGGGTCCAAATTCCCATGGTGCCTCCTACAACGGGTAGAATGTTCAGGGATGTTTCAGGGCTGGGAGATTAATAACCCCTAAGTCCAGGATACCTTAGGGCAGGGGTCCTTAAACTGTTTACCCAGGGGGCCAGTTCACTATCCCTCAGGCCTTTTGAAGGAAAGACTATAGTTTAAAAAAACAAATATTACGAACAAATTCATGTGCACACTGCACATCTTGATTTGAAGTTCAAAAAAAAAAATAAATGGGGCACATACACCCGGCAGAAAGGATCAACGTCCTCGGCTGTCTGCATGTGGCCCACAGGTTGTAGTTTGAGGACCCCTGCTCTCGGCATTCACCAAGAGGATGTGGTTTCAACCCAAAAGCTTGGAGACTCTACAATTTGTTTAAAAGTGATGGGGCAGAAGGAGTCCCTGATTGACCCTCGCAAGACTAGTTTTCCCACCCCCTATTACTAAGAGTTCATAGTTATGTTTAAAGGGAACCAGGATATCCCGATCTGATCCCGTTACTTCAAGTGTGGGCTGACATTGCCACTAAGAAGCCTGCAAATATAAAAGACTTACTCCCTCCCGCAAAGAAAGGGCCCTTGTTTCCAAGGTTTCAGGAAACATGGAAGGACCGGAAAAACAAACGGTCCAAGTTCCCAAAACCACATAGGTGGAGGCCATCCCTCCACATCACCCTCCCCCACCCCTCCCCTCCCTCACCCCTCCCCCACACCTCCCCTCCCCTCCCCTCCCCATCACTCTCCCCTAATCGGCTTTATCCCATTTTGCAGGAGAACTCTGGGAGTGGGAGAGCTGGCTTCAAACCCTTTC